>NW_027255451.1:169295-171795 GCF_003086295.3 Arachis hypogaea | reverse complement strand
TTTTTTTTTTTTACGTTGTGCTGACTCTCGTTCTTTAAACGACGCTATCCTGAGGAGGACACCTAAAGGCGAGCCGTAATGGCCTCATCTTCGGCAAGCTCCTCCGGTTTTTTTCCACAGTTTTTTTCCGTTTTTTTTTTTTTTTTTTTTTTTTTTACGTTGTGCTGACTCTCGTTCTTTAAATGACGTTATCCGAGGAGGACACCTAAAGGCGAGCCGTAATGGCCTCATCTTTGGCAAGCTCTCCGGTTTTTTTCCACAGTTTTTTTCCGTTTTTTTTTTTTTTTTTTTTTTTTTTTTTTACGTTGTGCTGACTCTCGTTCTTTAAAGACGTATCCTGAGGAGGACACCTAAAGGCGAGCCGTAATGGCCTCATCTTCGGCAAGCTCCTCCGGTTTTTTTCCACAGTTTTTTTCCGTTTTTTTTTTTTTTTTTTTTTTTTTTTTACGTTGTGCTGACTCTCGTTCTTTAAACGACGCTATCCTGAGGAGGACACCTAAAGGCGAGCCGTAATGGCCTCATCTTCGGCAAGCTCCTCCGGTTTTTTTCCACAGTTTTTTTCGTTTTTTTTTTTTTTTTTTTTTTTTACGTTGTGCTGACTCTCGTTCTTTAAATGACGTTATCCCGAGGAGGACACCTAAAGGCGAGCCGTAATGGCCTCATCTTTGGCAAGCTCTCCGGTTTTTTTCCACAGTTTTTTTCCGTTTTTTTTTTTTTTTTTTTTTTTTTTTACGTTGTGCTGACTCTCGTTCTTTAAACGACGCTATCCTGAGGAGGACACCTAAAGGCGAGCCGTAATGGCCTCATCTTCGGCAAGCTCCTCCGGTTTTTTTCCACAGTTTTTTTCCGTTTTTTTCATTTTTTTTTTTTTTTTTTTTTTTACGTTGTGCTGACTCTCGTTCTTTAAATGACGCTATCCGAGGAGGACACCTAAAGGCGAGCCGTAATGGCCTCATCTTCGGCAAGCTCCTCCGGTTTTTTTCCACAGTTTTTTTTCCGTTTTTTTTTTTTTTTTTTTTTTTTTTTACGTTGTGCTGACTCTCGTTCTTTAAATGACGTTATCCGAGGAGGACACCTAAAGGCGAGCCGTAATGGCCTCATCTTCGGCAAGCTCCTCCGGTTTTTTTTCCACAGTTTTTTTCCGTTTTTTTTTTTTTTTTTTTTTTTTTTTTTTACGTTGTGCTGACTCTCGTTCTTTAAACGACGCTATCCTGAGGAGGACACCTAAAGGCGAGCCGTAATGGCCTCATCTTCGGCAAGCTCCTCCGGTTTTTTTCCACAGTTTTTTTCCGTTTTTTTTTTTTTTTTTTTTTTTTTTTTACGTTGTGCTGACTCTCGTTCTTTAAACGACGTATCCGAGGAGGACACCTAAAGGCGAGCCGTAATGGCCTCATCTTCGGCAAGCTCCTCCGGTTTTTTTCCACAGTTTTTTTCCGTTTTTTTCGTTTTTTTTTTTTTTTTTTTACGTTGTGCTGACTCTCGTTCTTTAAACGACGCTATCCTGAGGAGGACACCTAAAGGCGAGCCGTAATGGCCTCATCTTCGGCAAGCTCCTCCGGTTTTTTTCCACAGTTTTTTTCCGTTTTTTTCGTTTTTTTTTTTTTTTTTTTACGTTGTGCTGACTCTCGTTCTTTAAACGACGCTATCCTGAGGAGGACACCTAAAGGCGAGCCGTAATGGCCTCATCTTCGGCAAGCTCCTCCGGTTTTTTTCCACAGTTTTTTTCCGTTTTTTTTTTTTTTTTTTTTTTTTTTTTTACGTTGTGCTGACTCTGTTCTTTAAATGACGTTATCCCGAGGAGGACACCTAAAGGCGAGCCGTAATGGCCTCATCTTGGCAAGCTCCTCCGGTTTTTTTCCACAGTTTTTTTCCGTTTTTTTTTTTTTTTTTTTTTTTTTTACGTTGTGCTGACTCTCGTTCTTTAAACGACGCTATCCTGAGGAGGACACCTAAAGGCGAGCCGTAATGGCCTCATCTTCGGCAAGCTCCTCCGGTTTTTTTCCACAGTTTTTTTTCCGTTTTTTTTTTTTTTTTTTTTTTTTACGTTGTGCTGACTCTCGTTCTTTAAATGACGTTATCCGAGGAGGACACCTAAAGGCGAGCCGTAATGGCCTCATCTTCGGCAAGCTCCTCCGGTTTTTTTCCACAGTTTTTTTTTTTTTTTTTTTTTTTTTTTTTTTTTACGTTGTGCTGACTCTTGTTCTTTAAATGACGTTATCCTGAGGAGGACACCTAAAGGCGAGCCGTAATGGCCTCATCTTCGGCAAGCTCCTCCGGTTTTTTTCCACAGTTTTTTTTTTTTTTTTTTTTTTTTTTTTTTTTTTTTTTTTTTTTTACGTTGTGCTGACTCTCGTTCTTTAAACGACGCTATCCTGAGGAGGACACCTAAAGGCGAGCCGTAATGGCCTCATCTTCGGCAAGCTCCTCCGGTTTTTTTCCACAGTTTTTTTTTTTTTTTTTTTTTTTTTTTTTTTTTTTACGTTGTGCTGACTCTTGTTCT
>NW_027255451.1:149331-159331 GCF_003086295.3 Arachis hypogaea | reverse complement strand
GTTTTTTTCTTTTTTTCTTTTTTTTCTTTTTTTTTTACGTTGTACTACCTCTTGTTCTTTAAATGACGTTATCCCGAGGAGGACACCTAAAGGCGAGCCGTAATGGCCTCATCTTCGGCAAGCTCCTCCGGTTTTTTTCCGGCTTTTTTCCGGTTTTTTTCCGGTTTTTTTCAGTTTTTTTTTATTACGTTGTGCTGACTCTCGTTCTTTAAACGACGCTATCCTGAGGAGGACACCTAAAGGCGAGCCGTAATGGCCTCATCTTCGGCAAGCTCCTCCGGTTTTTTTTCCACAGTTTTTTCCCGTTTTTTTCATTTTTTTTTTTTACATTGTGCTGACTCTTGTTCTTTAAATGACGTTATCCCGAGGAGGACACCTAAAGGCGAGCCGTAATGGCCTCATCTTTGGCAAGCTTCTCCGATTTTTTCCATAGTTTTTTTTCCGTTTTTTCTTCAGTTTTTTTTTTTTTTTTTTTTTTTTTTTTTTTTTTTTTTTTTTTTTTTTTTACATTGTGCTGACTCTTGTTCTTTAATTGACGTTATTCGAGGAGGACACCTAAAGGCGAGCCGTAATGTCTTCATCTTTGGCAAGCTTCTCCGGTTTTTTTTTTTCCATAGTTTTTTCTGTTTTTTTTCTTTTTTTTTTTTTTTTTTTTTACATTGTGCTTACTCTTGTTCTTTAAATGACGTTATCCCGAGGAGGACACCTAAAGGCGACCCGTAATGGCCTCATCTTTGGCAAGCTTCTCCGGTTTTTTTTCCATAGTTTTTTTCCGTTTTTTTTTTTAGTTTTTTTTTCATTTTTTTTTTTAACGTTGTGGTGACTCTCGTTCTTTAAACGACGCTATCCTGAGGAGGACACCTAAAGGCAAGCCGTAATGGCCTCATCTTCGGCAAGCTCCTCCGGTTTTTTTCCACAGTTTTTTTTCCGTTTTTTTTTCAGGTTTTTTTTTTTTTTATACGTTGTGCTGACTCTCGTTCTATAAAAGACGCTATCCTGAGGAGGACACCTAAAGGCGAGCCGTAATGACCTCATCTTCGGCAAGCTCCTCCGGTTTTTTTTTCCACAGTTTTTCCCGTTTTTTTTCGGTTTTTTTTTTTTTTTTTTTTTTTTTTTTTTTTTTTTTTACATTGTGCTGACTCTTGTTCTTTAAATGACGTTATCCCGAGGAGGACACCTAAAGGCGACCCGTAATGGACTTATCTTTGGCAAGCTTCTCCGGATTTTTTTTCCATAGTTTTTTTCTGTTTTTTTTTCTTTTTTTCTTTTTTTTTATTTTTATTACATTGTGCTGACTCTTATTCTTTAAATGAAGTTATCCCGAGGAGGTCACCTAAAGGCGAGCAGTAATGGCCTCATCCTTGGCAAGCTTCTCCGGTTTCTTATCGACAGTTTTTTTCCGTTTTTTTTTTCGTTTTTTTTTCAGTTTTTTTTTTTTTTTTTTTTTTTTTTTTTTTTTTTTTTTTTTTTACGTTGTGCTGACTCTCGTTCTTTAAACGACGCTATCCTGAGGAGGACACCTAAAGGCGAGCCGTAATGGCCTCATCTTCGGCAAGCTCCTCCGGTTTTTTTCCACAGTTTTTTTCCGGCTTTTTTCTGTTTTTTTTTCCAGGTTTTTTTTTATTTTTTTTTTATTTTTTTTAACGTTGTGATGAGTCTCGTTCTTTAAACGACGCTATCCTGAGGAGGACACCTAAAGGCGAGCCATAATGGCCTCATCTTCGGCAAGCTCCTCCGGTTTTTTTTTTCCACAGTTTTTTCCCGTTTTTTTCCGTTTTTTTTTTATTTTTTACATTGTGCTGACTCTTGTTCTTTAAATGACGTTATCCCGAGGAGGACACCTAAAGGCGACCCGTAATGGACTTATCTTTGGCAAGCTTCTCCGGTTTTTTTTTCCATAGTTTTTTTTCTGTTTTTTCTTTTTTTTTTTTTTTTTTTTACGTTGTGCTGACTCTCTTTCTTTAAACGACGCTTTCCTGAGGAGGACACCTAAAGGCGAGCCGTAATGGCCTCATCTTTGGCAAGCTTCTCCGGTTTTTTTTCCATAGTTTTTTCCGTTTTTTTTCAGTGTTTTTTTTTTACGTTGTGCTGACTCTCGTTCTTTAAACGACGCTATCCTGAGGAGGACACCTAAAGGCGAGCCGTAATGGCCTTATCTTCGGCAAGCTCCTCCGGTTTTATCCACAGTTTTTTTTTTTTTTTTTTTTTTTTTTTTTTTTTTTTTTTTTTTTTTTTTTTTTTTTTTTTTTTTTTTTTTTTTACGTTGTGCTAACTCTTGTTCTTCAAATGACGTTATCCCGAGGAGGACACCTAAAGGCGACCCGTAATGGCCTCATCTTTGGCAAGCTTCTCCGGTTTTTTTTCCATAGTTTTTTTCCGTTTTTTTTTTCAGTTTTTTTTTTTTACGTTGTGCTGACTCTCGTTCTTTAAACGACGATATCATGAGGAGGACACCTAAAGGCGAGCCGTAATGGCCTTATCTTCGGCAACCTCCTCCGGTTTTTTCCACAGTTTTTTTTTTTTTTTACGTTGTGCTGACTCTCGTTCTTTAAACGACGCTATCCTGAGGAGGACACCTAAAGGCGAGCCGTAATGGCCTCATCTTCGGCAAGCTCCTCCGGTCTTTTTCCACAGTTTTTTTCCGGCTTTTTTCCGTTTATTTTTTTTTTTATTTTTTTTTTAACGTTGTGCTGACTCTCGTTCTTTAAACGACGCTATCCTGAGGAGGACACCTAAAGGCAAGCCGTAATGGCCTCATCTTCGGCAAGCTCCTCCGGTTTTTTTTTCCACAATTTTTTCACGTTTTTTTTTTTTTTTTTTTTGTGCTTACTCTTGTTCTTTAAATGACGTTATCCCGAGGAGGACACCTAAAGGCGACCCGTAATGGCCTCATCTTTGGCAAGCTTCTCCGGTTTTTTTTCCATAGTTTTTTTCCGTTTTTTTTTCAGTTTTTTTTTTTCATTTTTTTTTTTAACGATGTGCTGATTCTCGTTCTTTAAACGACGCTATCCTGAGGAGGACACCTAAAGGCGAGCCGTAATGGCCTTATCTTCGGCAAGCTCCTCCGGTTTTTTCCACAGTTTTTTTTTTTATGTTGTGCTGACTCTCATTCTTTAAACGACGCTATCCTGAGGAGGACACCTAAAGGCGAGCCGTAATGGCCTCATCTTCGGCAAGCTCCTCCGGCTTTTTTCCACAGTTTTTTTTTCCGAGTTCTTTTCTTTTTTTCTTTTTTTTTTTTACGTTGTGCTGACTCTTGTTCTTTAAATGACGTTATCCTGAGGAGGACACCTAAAGGCGAGCCGTAATGGCCTCATCTTCGGCAAGCTCCTCCGGTCTTTTTCCACAGTTTTTTTCCGGCTTTTTTCTGGATTTTTTTTTTTTTTAATGTTGTGCTGACTCTCGTTCTTTAAACGACGCTATCCTGAGGAGGACACCTAAAGGCGAGCCGTAATGGCCTCATCTTCGGCAAGCTCCTCCGGCTTTTTTCCACAGTTTTTTTCCGGTTTTTTTCCGAGTTTTTTTCTTTTTTTTCTTTTTTTTCTTTTTTTTTTTACGTTGTACTACCTCTTGTTCTTTAAATGACGTTATCCCGAGGAGGACACCTAAAGGCGAGCCGTAATGGCCTCATCTTCGGCAAGCTCCTCCGGTTTTTTTCCGGCTTTTTTCCGGTTTTTTTCCGGTTTTTTTCAGTTTTTTTTTATTACGTTGTGCTGACTCTCGTTCTTTAAACGACGCTATCCTGAGGAGGACACCTAAAGGCGAGCCGTAATGGCCTCATCTTCGGCAAGCTCCTCCGGTTTTTTTTCCACAGTTTTTTCCCGTTTTTTTTCATTTTTTTTTTTTTACATTGTGCTGACTCTTGTTCTTTAAATGACGTTATCCCGAGGAGGACACCTAAAGGCGAGCCGTAATGGCCTCATCTTTGGCAAGCTTCTCCGATTTTTTTCCATAGTTTTTTTTCCGTTTTTTCTTCAGTTTTTTTTTTTTTTTTTTTTTTTTTTTTTTTTTTTTACATTGTGCTGACTCTTGTTCTTTAATTGACGTTATTCCGAGGAGGACACCTAAAGGCGAGCCGTAATGTCCTCATCTTTGGCAAGCTTCTCCGGTTTTTTTTTTCCATAGTTTTTTTCTGTTTTTTTTCTTTTTTTTTTTTTTTTTTACGTTGTGCTGACTCTCGTTCTTTAAACGACGCTTTCCTGAGGAGGACACCTAAAGGCGAGCCGTAATGGCCTCATCTTTGGCAAGCTTCTCCGGTTTTTTTTCCATAGTTTTTTCCGTTTTTTTTCAGTTTTTTTTTTTACGTTGTGCTGACTCTCGTTCTTTAAACGACGCTATCCTGAGGAGGACACCTAAAGGCGAGCCGTAATGCCTTATCTTCGGCAAGCTCCTCCGGTTTTATCCACAGTTTTTTTTTTTTTTTTTTTTTTTTTTTTTTTTTTTTTTTTTTTTTTTTACATTGTGCTAACTCTTGTTCTTTAAATGACGTTATCCCGAGGAGGACACCTAAAGGCGAGCCGTAATGGCCTCATCTTTGGCAAGCTTCTCCGATTTTTTTCCATAGTTTTTTTTCCATTTTTCTTCAGTTTTTTTTTTTTTTTTTTTTTTTTTTTTTTTTTTACGTTGTGCTGACTCTCGTTCTTTAAACGACGCTATCGTGAGGAGGACACCTAAAGGCGTGCCGTAATGGCCTCATCTTCGGCAAGCTCCTCCGGCTTTTTTCCACAGTTTTTTTCCGATTTTTTTTCGATTTTTTTCTGAGTTTTTTTCTTTTTTTCTTTTTTTTTTTTTTTTTACGTTGTGCTGACACTTGTTCTTTAAATGACGTTATCCTGAGGAGGACACCTAAAGGCGAGCCGTAATGGCCTCATCTTCGGCAAGCTCCTCCGGTTTTTTTCCACAGTTTTTTTCCGGCTTTTTTCCGTTTTTTTTTTCAGGTTTTTTTTTTTTTTTTTTTAACGTTGTGCTGAGTCTCGTTCTTTAAACGACGCTATCCTGAGGAGGACACCTAAAGGCGAGCCATAATGGCCTCATCTTCGGCAAGCTCCTCCGGTTTTTTTTTCCACAGTTTTTTCCCGTTTTTTTTCAGTTTTTTTTTTTTTTTTTTTTTTTTTTTTTTTTTTACATTGTGCTGACTCTTGTTCTTTAAACGACGTTATCCCGAGGAGGACACCTAAAGGCGACCCGTAATGGCCTCATCTTTGGCAAGCTTCTCCGGTTTTTTTCCATAGTTTTTTTCCGTTTTTTTCATTTTTTTTGTTTTTTTTTTGTTTTTGTTTTTTTTTTTTACGTTGTGCTGACTCTCGTTCTTTAAACGACGCTATCCTGAGGAGGACACCTAAAGACGAGCCGTAATGGCCTCATCTTTGGCAAGCTTCTCCGGTTTTTTTTCCATAGTTTCTTTCCGTTTTTTTTAATTTTTTAATTTTTTTTTTTTTTTTTTTTACGTTGTGCTGACTCTCGTTCTTTAAACGACGCTATCCTGAGGAGGACACCTAAAGACGAGCCGTAATGGCCTCATCTTTGGCAAGCTTCTCCGGTTTTTTTTCCATAGTTTTTTCCGTTTTTTTTCAGTTTTTTTTTTTTTTTTACGTTGTGCTGACTCTCGTTCTTTAAACGACGCTATCCTGAGTAGGACACCTAAAGGCGAGCCGTAATGGCCTTATCTTCGGCAAGCACCTCCGGTTTTTTCCACAGTTTTTTTTTTTACGTTGTGCTAACTCTTGTTCTTTAAATGACGTTATCCCGAGGAGGACACCTAAAGGCGACCCGTAATGGCCTCATCTTTGGCAAGCTTCTCCAGTTTTTTTCTATAGTTTTTTTCCGTTTTTTTTTTCAGTTTTTTTTTCAGTTTTTTTTTTTTTAGGTTGTGCTGACTCTCGTTCTTTAAACGACGCTATCCTGAGGAGGACACCTAAAGGCGAGCCGTAATGGCCTTATCTTCGGCAAGCTCCTCCGGTTTTTTCCACAGTTTTTTTTTTTTTTTACGTTGTGCTGACTCTCGTTCTTTAAACGACGCTATCCTGAGAAGGACACCTAAAGGCGAGCCGTAATGGCCTCATCTTCGGCAAGCTCCTCCGGCTTTTTTCCACAGTTTTTTTTTTCCGGTTTTTTTTCGATTTTTTACGAGTTTTTTTCTTTTTTTCTTTTTTTTTTTTTACGTTGTGCTGACTCTTGTTCTTTAAATGACGTTATCCTGAGGAGGACACCTAAAGGCGAGCCGTAATGGCCTCATCTTCGGCAAGTTCCTCTGGTCTTTTTCCACAGTTTTTTTCCGGCTTTTTTCCATTTTTTTTTAGGTTTTTTTTTAATTTTTTTTTACGTTGTGCTGACTCTCGTTCTTTAAACGACGCTATCCTGAGGAGGACACCTAAAGGCAAGCCGTAATGGCTGATGAGTATTTTGGTGAAAAATAAATTTCTCCCAAAACACACGAATCTAACCGGCAAGTGCACCGGGTCGCATCAAGTAATAAAACTCATGGGAGTGAGGTCGATCCCACAGGGATTGATGGATCAAGCAATTTTAGTGGGTGATTAGTTTAGTCAAGCTGACATTTAGTGAATTGTGTGAAATGTAGCCAACAGAAAGTAAATTGCAATGAATCTTAAAGATGCAGAAAGTAAAATTGCAAGTAAGTTAAAGAACAAGAAAGTAAAATAGCTGAAACTTAAATTGCAAGAAAAGTAAATTGCATGAAAAGTAAAGGGGCTGGGGTGTTGGAAATTAAAAAAAACAATAGATCACGCAACTGGAAATTTAAATTGCAGGAAGAATAAAGGAAATTGGATGCTGGGAATCAAAACAGAATTGAAATTTTGAAGTGCAGTGAATTAAAAGCAGCAAGAAAAACAAAGAGAAATCTCAGAGGGAGAATGAAACAGAACACCTTCAATTCTCCACCCAAGATTCAAAACAAAGAAAATTAAAGAGAGAGCTCTCAAATTCTAGTGCTCCCTAGTGGAGCCAGCCTCCCCACAAATATGAAACTGATGCCTTATATAGGCTTTACAAAATGGAAATGAAAATGAAATTAAAAACAAATTACAATTAAATGAAATTCCTATTTTATCTATTTCTTGTGCCCTTGAGTGATGATCATTTGGGCCCTTGCTCTTGATGGAATTGGGTTGATAAAGGCCTTGGTTGATTGCTCTTGGAGTTTGAAGAGGAACCGAATTGAACCGGGTTGAGTTTGCAAAAGTTGGACCAAAAGTTGGAGCTAAAGTTAGGGGTCTAACTTTGGCTCCAACTTTTCATAGCAGCCCACAAAACTTGCTGGTATGAACGTTGGTGCCAACGTTAGGGGTCTAACTTTGACCCTAACGTTGGTCTCCCTTATGCACATTTATGGCGCCAACTTTGTCCTCTTGTCATGTTGCCAATTTTATGCCCAATATAGACTATCATATATGGTTGGAAAGCTCTGAATGTCAGCTTTCTAACCCACTTGGAATCACTTCAATTGGACATCTACAACTCAAGTTATGATCATTTGAAGAGGGCATGGTCGCTAGCTTTGGTGTGCAGCGTTTGAGGTAACGTTTGCCTCAAACGTTGGCGAAAACGCCAGTTCTGGAGGCTCAAACGTATTGTCCACCCCATACTATTATACATTGTTGGAAAGCCCTGGATGTCTACTTTTCAATGCCGTTGGGAGCACATTATTTGGAGCTCTACAGCTCGAGTTATACTCCGTTGAAGGTGCAGAGGTCAGTTGGCCTCACTGCAGGTTGCCACCATGTTCGTTTATGCACATTGCGGGCAGTTTTCTCCCTCAATTTTAGTGTCCACTATGCAGTACCATATATGCTTGGAAAGCTCTTGATTCCTACTTTCCAATGCTTCTTGAATCACCTCATTTGGAGCTCTGTAGCTCAAGTTATTCTTGTTGGAAGTATACCCCTTCAAGCTGTTGTGGTGTGTGGCGCCAACGTTAGCCTCAAAGTTAGGGGGCTAACGTTGGCGCAAACTTTTGTTCCTCCCCTTGTGAATTTCATGTGCCAACGTTAGCC
Organism: Arachis hypogaea; assembly: GCF_003086295.3. Taxonomy (NCBI): domain Eukaryota; kingdom Viridiplantae; phylum Streptophyta; class Magnoliopsida; order Fabales; family Fabaceae; genus Arachis; species Arachis hypogaea. The sequence goes on along the minus strand of NW_027255451.1, from coordinate 151,316 downwards.
ACCAAGTTAGGGGGCTAACGTTGGCGCAAACTTTTGGTGCCCAGGGAGGTTCTCTTCATGCCAACGTTAGCCTCAAAGTTAGGGGGCTAACGTTGGCGCAAACTTTTGGTGCCCAGGGGTGAATTTCATGTGCCAACGTTAGCCTCCAAGTTAGGGGTCTAACTTTGAGGCTAACTTTTCACCCAAAAGATTTTGCTTCCTGGTTCAACTTATTCCATTGTCCTCTCTTTACTCCTAGCCATTCCTTCTTGCTTCACCCTTTCTCCAAGCCTTCTTCACCTATCATTAATCAACCAAACACATCAAAGCTATGCTCAAAATCATGAGATATTCATTCTTTCATAATATGTGACAATTTTAGCATAAAACCTCATGAAATAGCATGAATTCATACATGGTTGATTAAATCAAAGGAAGCATGAAAATCTACCCACTTGGCTTGCTTATGGCTCAAGAAAGTGCATAAAACCTATTGAAAACAAAGGAAAAAGGCATAGAAAAACATGACATGATGACATGTCATCAATGGACTCATCTTCGGCAAGCTCCTTCGGTTTTTTTTTCCACAGTTTTTTCCCGTTTTTTTCTGTATTATTTTATTTTATTTTTTTTATTTTTTTTTATTTTTTTTTACATTGTGCTGACTCTTGTTCTTTAAATGATGTTATCCCGAGGAAGACACCTAAAGGCGAGCCGTAACGGCCTCATCTTTGGCAAGCTTCTCCGGTTTTTTTTCCATAGTTTTTTTCCATTTTTTCTTCAGTTTTTTTTTTTTTCGTTTTTTTTTCATGTTTTTTTTTTTTATACATTGTGCTGACTCTCGTTCTTTAAAAGACGCTATCCTGAGGAGGACACCTAAAGGCGAGCCGTAATGACCTCATCTTCGGCAAGCTCCTCCGGTTTTTTTCCACAGTTTTTTTTTCAGGTTTTTTTTTTTTTTATACGTTGTGCTGACTCTCGTTCTATAAAAGACGCTATCCTGAGGAGGACACCTAAAGGCGAGCCGTAATGACCTCATCTTCGGCAAGCTCCTCCGGTTTTTTTTCCACAGTTTTTTCCCGTTTTTTTCCGTTTTTTTTTTTTTTTTTTTTTACATTGTGCTGACTCTTGTTCTTTAAATGACGTTATCCCGAGGAGGACACCTAAAGGCGACCCGTAATGGACTTATCTTTGGCAAGCTTCTCCGGATTTTTTTTCCATAGTTTTTTTCTGTTTTTTTTCCTTTTTTTCTTTTTTTTTTTTATTTTTTATTACATTGTGCTGACTCTTATTCTTTAAATGAAGTTATCCCGAGGAGGTCACCTAAAGGCGAGCCGTAATGGCCTCATCCTTGGCAAGCTTCTCTGGTTTCTTTTCGACAGTTTTTTTCCGTTTTTTTTTTCGTTTTTTTTTTCAGTTTTTTTTTTTTTTTTTTTTTTTTTTTTTTTTTTTTTTTTTTTTTTTTTTTTTTTTTTTTTTTTTTTTTTACGTTGTGCAGACTCTCGTTCTTTAAACGACGCTATCCTGAGGAGGACACCTAAAGGCGAGCCGTAATGGCCTCATCTTCGGCAAGCTCCTCCGGTTTTTTTCCACAGTTTTTTTCCGGCTTTTTTCTGTTTTTTTTCAGGTTTTTTTTTATTTTTTTTTAATTTTTTTTTAACGTTGTGATGAGTCTCGTTCCTTAAACGACGCTATCCTGAGGAGGACACCTAAAGGCGAGCCATAATGGCCTCATCTTCGGCAAGCTCCTCCGGTTTTTTTTTTCCACAGTTTTTTCCCGTTTTTTTCCGTTTTTTTTTATTTTTTTTTATTTTTTTTTTATTTTTTTTACATTGTGCTGACTCTTGTTCTTTAAATGACGTTATCCCGAGGAGGACACCTAAAGGCGACCCGTAATGGACTTATCTTTGGCAAGCTTCTCCGGTTTTTTTTTCCATAGTTTTTTTCTGTTTTTTTTCTTTTTTTTTTTTTTTTTTTTTTACGTTGTGCTGACACTCGTTCTTTAA
>NW_027255451.1:126831-144331 GCF_003086295.3 Arachis hypogaea | reverse complement strand
TTGTCCACCCCATACTATTATACATTGTTGGAAAGCCCTGGATGTCTACTTTTCAATGCCGTTGGGAGCACATTATTTGGAGCTCTACAGCTCGAGTTATACTCCGTTGAAGGTGCAGAGGTCAGTTGGCCTCACTGCAGGTTGCCACCATGTTCGTTTATGCACATTGCGGGGCAGTTTTCTCCCTCAATTTTAGTGTCCACTATGCAGTACCATATATGCTTGGAAAGCTCTTGATTCCTACTTTCCAATGCTTCTTGAATCACCTCATTTGGAGCTCTGTAGCTCAAGTTATTCTTGTTGGAAGTATACCCCTTCAAGCTGTTGTGGTGTGTGGCGCCAACGTTAGCCTCAAAGTTAGGGGGCTAACGTTGGCGCAAACTTTTGTTCCTCCCCTTGTGAATTTCATGTGCCAACGTTAGCCACCAAGTTAGGGGGCTAACGTTGGCGCAAACTTTTGGTGCCCAGGGAGGTTCTCTTCATGCCAACGTTAGCCTCAAAGTTAGGGGGCTAACGTTGGCGCAAACTTCTGGTGCCCAGGGGTGAATTTCATGTGCCAACGTTAGCCTCCAAGTTAGGGGTCTAACTTTGAGGCTAACTTTTCACCCAAAAGATTTTGCTTCCTGGTTCAACTTATTCCATTGTCCTCTCTTTACTCCTAGCCATTCCTTCTTGCTTCACCCTTTCTCCAAGCCTTCTTCACCTATCATTAATCAACCAAACACATCAAAGCTATGCTCAAAATCATGAGATATTCATTCTTTCATAATATGTGACAATTTTAGCATAAAACCTCATGAAATAGCATGAATTCATACATGGTTGATTAAATCAAAGGAAGCATGAAAATCTACCCACTTGGCTTGCTTATGGCTCAAGAAAGTGCATAAAACCTATTGAAAACAAAGGAAAAAGGCATAGAAAAACATGACATGATGACATGTCATCAATGGACTCATCTTCGGCAAGCTCCTTCGGTTTTTTTTTCCACAGTTTTTTCCCGTTTTTTTCTGTTTTATTTTATTTTATTTTATTTTATTTTTTTTTATTTTTTTTTACATTGTGTTGACTCTTGTTCTTTAAATGATGTTATCCCGAGGAAGACACCTAAAGGCGAGCCGTAACGGCCTCATCTTTGGCAAGCTTCTCCGGTTTTTTTTCCATAGTTTTTTTCCATTTTTCCTTCAGTTTTTTTTTCTTTTTTTTTTTTTTTTTTTTTTTATAATAACATTGTGCTGACTCTTGTTCTTTAAATGATGTTATCCCGAGGAGGACACCTAAAGGCGAGCCGTAATGGCCTCATCTTCGGCAAGCTCCTCCGGTTTTTTTCCACAGTTTTTTTCCGTTTTTTTTTTCATGTTTTTTTTTTTTATACGTTGTGCTGACACTCGTTCTTTAAAAGACGCTATCCTGAGGAGGACACCTAAAGGCGAGCCGTAATGACCTCATCTTCGGCAAGCTCCTCCGGTTTTTTTCCACAGTTTTTTTTTCAGGTTTTTTATTTTTTTTTATTTTTTTTATTTTTTACGTTGTGCTGACTCTTGTTCTTTAAATGACGTTATCCCGAGGAGGACACCTAAAGGCGAGCCGTAATGGCCTCATCTTCGGCAAGCTCCTCCGGTTTTTTTCCACAGTTTTTTTCCGGCTTTTTTCCGTTTTTTTTCAGGTTTTTTTTTTTTTATTCGTTGTGCTGACTCTCGTTCTTTAACCGACCCTAACCGGAGGAGGACACCTAAAGGCGAGCCGTAATGGCCTCATCTTCGGCAAGCTTCTCCGGTTTTTTTTTTTTACGTTGTGCTGACTCTCGTTCTTTAAACGACGCTATCCTGAGGAGGACACCTAAAGGCGAGCCGTAATGGCCTCATCTTCGGCAAGCTCCTCTGGTTTTTTTTCCACAGTTTTTTCCCGTTTTTTTCCGTTTTTTTTTTCAGTTTTTTTTTTTTTTTTTTTTTTTTTTTTTTTTTTTTTTTTTTTTTTTTTACATTGTGCTGACTCTTGTTCTTTAAATGACGTTATCCCGAGGAGGACACCTAAAGGCGAGCCGTAATGGCCTCATCTTTGGCAAGCTTCTCCGGTTTTTTTTCCATAGTTTTTTTTCCGTTTTTTTTTTTTTTTTTTTTTTTTTTTTTTTTTTTTTTTTTTTTACATTGTGGTGACTCTTGTTCTTTAAATGACGTTATTCCGAGGAGGACACCTAAAGGCGAGCCGTAATGGCCTCATCTTTGGCAAGCTTCTCCGATTTTTTTTCCATAGTTTTTTTCCGTTTTTTCTTCAGTTTTTTTTTTTTAATTTTTTTTATTACATTGTGCTGACTCTTGTTCTTTAAATGAAGTTATCCCGAGGAGGACACATAAAGGCGAGCCGTAATGGCCTCATCTTCGGCAAGCTCCTCCGGCTTTTTTCCACAGTTTTTTTTTTCCGGTTTTTTTCCGATTTTTTTCCGAGTTTTTTTCTTTTTTTCTTTTTTTTTTTTACGTTGTGCTGACACATGTTCTTTAAATGACGTTATCCTGAGGAGGACACCTAAAGGCGAGCCGTAATGGCCTCATCTTCGGCATGCTCCTCCGGCTTTTTTCCGTTTTTTTTCAGGTTTTTTTTTTTTTTTAACGTTGTACTGACTTTCGTTCTTTAAACGACGCTATCCTGAGGAGGACACCTAAAGGCAAGCCGTAATGGCCTCATCTTCGGCAAGCTCCTCCGGTTTTTTTTTTCACAGTTTTTTCCCGTTTTTTTCTGTTTTTTTTTCTTTTTTTTTTTTTTTTTACATTGTGCTGACTCTTGTTCTTTAAATGATGTTATCCAAAGGAAGACACCTAAAGGCGAGCCGTAATGGCCTCATCTTTGGCAAGCTTCTCCGGTTTTTTTTCCATAGTTTTTTTCCGTTTTTTCTTCAGTTTTTATTTTTTCAGTTTTTTTTTTTTTTTATAACATTGTGCTGACTCTTGTTCTTTAAATGACGTTATCCCGAGGAGGACACCTAAAGGCGAGCCGTAATGGCCTCATCTTCGGCAAGCTCCTCCGGTTTTTTTCCACAGTTTTTTTCTGTTTTTTTTTCATGTTTTTTTTTTATACGTTGTGCTGACTCTCGTTCTTTAAAAGACGCTATCCTGAGGAGGACACCTAAAGGCGAGCCGTAATGACCTCATCTTCGACAAGCTCCTCCGGTTTTTTTCCACAGTTTTTTTTTCAGGTTTTTTTTTTTTTTTATTTTTTACGTTGTGCTGACTCTTGTTATTTAAATGACGTTATCCCGAGGAGGACACCTAAAGGCGAGCCGTAATGGCCTCATCTTCGGCAAGCTCCTCCCGTTTTTTTCCACAGTTTTTTTCCGGCTTTTTTCCGTTTTTTTTCAGATTTTTTTTTTATTCGTTGTGCTGACTCTCGTTCTTTAAACGACGCTATCCTGAGGAGGACACCTAAAGGCGAGCCGTAATGGCCTCATCTTCGGCAAGCTTCTCCGGTTTTTTTTTCCATAGTTTTTTTCCGTTTTTTCTTCCGTTTTTTTTTTATTTTTTTTATTTTTACGTTGTGCTGACTCTTGTTCTTTAAATGACGTTATCCCGAGGAGGACACCTAAAGGCGACCCGTAATGGCCTCATCTTTGGCAAGCTTCTCCGGTTTTTTTTTCCATAGTTTTTTTCCGTTTTTTTTTCAGATTTTTTTTTTTGTGCTGACTCTCGTTCTTTAAACGACGCTATCCGGAGGAGGACACCTAAAGGCGAGCTGTAATGGCCTCATCTTCGGCAAGCTCCTCCGGCTTTTTTCCACAGTTTTTTTTTTCCAATTTTTTTCCGATTTTTTCCGAGTTTTTTTCTTTTTTTCTTTTTTTTTTTTTACGTTGTGCTGACTCTTGTTCTTTAAATGACGTTATCCTGAGGAGGACACCTAATGGCGAGCCGTAATGGCCTCATCTTCGGCAAGCTCCTCCGGTCTTTTTCCACAGTTTTTTTCCGTCTTTTTTCCGTTTTTTTTTTTTTTTTAACGTTGTGCTGACTCTCGTTCTTTAAACGACGCTATCCTGAGGAGGACACCTAAAGGCAAGCCGTAATGGCCTCATCTTCGGCAAGCTCCTCCGGTTTTTTTTTCCACAGTTTTTTCCCGTTTTTTTCTTTTTTTTTTTTACATTGTGCTGACTCTTGTTCTTTAAATGACATTATCCCGAGGAAGACACCTAAAGGAGACCCGTAATGGCCTCATCTTTGGCAAGCTTCTCCGGTTTTTTTTTCCATAGTTTTTTTCCGTTTTTTCTTCAGTTTTTTTTCAAGTTTTTATTTTTTTATTTTTATATTACATTGTGCTGACTCTTTTTCTTTAAATGAAGTTATCCCGAGGAGGACACCTAAAGGCGAGCAATAATGGCCTCATCTTTGGCAAGCTTCTCCGGTTTTTTTTCCACAGTTTTTTTCAGTTTTTTTTTTTTTTTTTTTTTTTTACGTTGTGCTGACTCTCGTTCTTTAAACGACGCTATCCTGAGGAGGACACCTAAAGGCGAGCCGTAATGGCCTTATCTTCGGCAAGCTCCTCCGGTTTTTTCCACAGTTTTTTTTCCGGTTTTTATTCGATTTTTTTCCGAGTTTTTTTCTTTTTTTCTTTTTTTTTTTTTTTACGTTGTGCTGACACTTGTTCTTTAAATGACGTTATCCTGAGGAGGACACCTAAAGGCAAGCCGTAATGGCCTCATCTTCGGCAAGCTCCTCCGGTTTTTTTCCACAGTTTTTTTCCGGCTTTTTTCCGTTTTTTTCAGGTTTTTTTTTTTTTTTTTTTTTTAACGTTGTGCTGAGTCTAGTTCTTTAAACGACGCTATCCTGAGGAGGACACCTAAAGGCGAGCCATAATGGCCTCATCTTCGGCAAGCTCCTCCGGTTTTTTCTTTTCCACAGTTTTTTCCCGTTTTTTTCCTTTTTTTTTCAGTTTTTTTTTTTTTTTTTTTTTTTTTTTTTTTTTTTTTTTTTTTTTTTTTTTTTTACATTGTGCTGACTCTTGTTCTTTAAATGACGTTATCCCGAGGAGGACACCTAAAGGCGACCCGTAATGGCCTCATCTTTGGCAAGCTTCTCCGGTTTTTTTTCCATAGTTTTTTTCCGTTTTTTTTTTCATTTTTTTTTGTTTTTTTTTTTTTTGTTTTTTTTTTACGTTGTGCTGACTCTCGTTCTTTAAACAAAGCTATCCTGAGGAGGACACCTAAAGGCGAGCCGTAATGGCCCCATCTTTGGCAAGCTTCTCCGGTTTTTTTTCCATAGTTTTTTTCCGTTTTTTTTTCAGTTTTTTTTTTTTTATGTTGTGCTGACTCTCGTTCTTTAAACGACGCTATCCTTAGGAGGACACCTAAAGGCGAGCCGTAATGGCCTTATCTTCGGCAAGCTCCTCCGGTTTTTTCCACAGTTTTTTTTTTTTTTTACGTTGTGCTAACTCTTGTTCTTTAAATGATGTTATCCCGAGGAGGACACCTAAATGCGACCCGTAATGGCCTCATCTTTGGCAAGCTTCTCCGGTTTTTTTTCCATAGTTTTTTTCCGTTTTTTTTTAAGTTTTTTTTTTCAGTTTTTTTTTATTTTTATTTTTTTTTTTTAGGTTGTGCTGACTCTCGTTCTTTAAACGACGCTATCCTGAGGAGGACACCTAAAGGCGAGCCGCAATGGCCTTATCTTCGGCAAGCTCCTCCGGCTTTTTTCAAAGTTTTTTTTTTTTACGTTGTGCTGACTCTCGGTCTTTAAACGACGCTATCCTGAGGAGGACACCTAAAGGCGAGCCGTAATAGCCTCATCTTCGGCAAGCTCCTCCGGCTTTTTTCCACAGTTTTTTTTTTCCGATTTTTTTCCGAGTTTTTTTCTTTTTTTCTTTTTTTTTTTTTTACGTTGTGCTGACACTTGTTCTTTAAATGACGTTATCTTGAGGAGGACACCTAAAGGCGAGCCGTAATGGCCTCATCTTCGGCAAGCTCCTCCGGTTTTTTCCCACAGTTTTTTTCCGGCTTTTTTCCGTTTTTTTCAGGTTTTTTTTTTTTTTTTTTTTTTTTTTTTTTTTTTTTTTTTTTTTTTTTTTTACGTTGTGCTGACTCTCGTTCTTTAAACGACGTTATCTTGAGGAGGACACCTAAAGGCGAGCCGTAATGGCCTTATCTTCGGCAAGCTCCTTCGGTTTTTTCCAAAGTTTTTTTTTTTTTTTTACGTTGTGCTGACTCTCGTTCTTTAAACGACGCTATCCTGAGGAGGACACCTAAAGGCGAGCCGTAATGGCCTCATCTTCGGCAAGCTCCTCCGGCTTTTTTCCACAATTTATTTTTTCCAATTTTTTTCCGATTTTTTTCCGAGTTTTTTCTTTTTTTTTTTTTTACGTTGTGCTGACTCTTGTTCTTTAAATGACGTTATCCTGAGGAGGACACCTAAAGGCGAGCCGTAATGGCCTCATCTTCGGCAATCTCCTCCGGTCTTTTTCCACAGTTTTTTTCCGGCTTTTTTCCGTTTTTTTTCAGGTTTTTTTTTTTTTTTTTTTATATATACGTTGTGCTGACTCTCGTTCTTTAAACGACGCTATCCTGAGGAGGACACCTAAAGGCAAGCCGTAATGGCCTCATCTTCGGCAAGCTCCTCCGGTTTTTTTTTCCACAGTTTTTTCCGGTTTTTTTCTTTTTTTTTTTTTTTTACATTGTGCTGACTCTTGTTCTTTAAATGACGTTATCCCGAGGAAGACACCTAAAGGCGACCCGTAATGGCCTCATCTTTGGCAAGCTTCTCCGGTTTTTTTTTTCATAATTTTTTTCCGTTTTTTCTTCAGTTTTTTTTTTTCAGTTTTTTTTTTTTTATATTACATTGTGCTGACTCCTTTTCTTTAAATGAAGTTATCCCGAGGAGGACACCTAAAGGCGAGCCGTAATGGCCTCATCTTTGGCAAGCTTTTCCGGTTTTTTCTCCAAAGTTTTTTTCCGTTTTTTTTTTTCCGTTTTTTTTTTTTTTTTTTTTTTTTTTTTTTTTTTTTTTTTTTTTTTTTTTTTACGTTGTGCTGAGTCTCGTTCTTTAAACGACGCTATCCTGAGGAGGACACCTAAAGGCGAGCCGTAATGGCCTCATCTTCGGCAAGCTCCTCCGGCTTTTTTCCACAGTTTTTTTTCCGGTTTTTTTTTTTTTTTTTCTGAGTTTTTTTCTTTTTTTTTTTTTTTTTTTTTTTTTACGTTGTGCTGACACTTGTTCTTTAAATGACGTTATCCTGAGGAGGACACCTAAAGGCAAGCCGTAATGGCCTCATCTTCGGCAAGCTCCTCCGGTTTTTTTCCACAGTTTTTTTCCGGCTTTTTTCCGTTTTTTTTCAGTTTTTTTTTTTTTTAACGTTGTGCTGAGTCTCGTTCTTTAAACGATGCTATCCTGAGGAGGACACCTAAAGGCGAGCCATAATGGCCTCATCTTCGGCAAGCTCCTCCGGTTTTTTTTTCCACAGTTTTTTCCCGTTTTTTCCATTTTTTTTTCAGTTTTTTTTTTTTTTTACATTGTGCTGACTCTTGTTCTTTAAATGACGTTATCCCGAGGAGGACACCTAAAGGCGACCCGTAATGGCCTCATCTTTGGCAAGCTTCTCCGGTTTTTTTTTCCATAGTTTTTTTCCGTTTTTTTTTCATTTTTTTTGTTTTTTTTTTTGTTTTTTTTTTTGTTTTTTTTTACGTTGTGCTGACTCTCGTTCTTTAAACGACGCTATCCTGAGGAGGACACCTAAAGGCGAGCCGCAATGGCCTTATCTTCGGCAAGCTCCTCCGGCTTTTTTCAAAGTTTTTTTTTTTTACGTTGTGCTGACTCTCGGTCTTTAAACGACGCTATCCTGAGGAGGACACCTAAAGGCGAGCCGTAATGGCCTCATCTTCGGCAAGCTCCTCCGGTTTTTTTCCACAGTTTTTTTCCGGCTTTTTTCCGTTTTTTTTCAGGTTTTTTTTTTTTTTTTTAACTTTGTGCTGAGTCTCGTTCTTTAAACGACGCTATCCTGAGGAGGACACCTAAAGGCGAGCCATAATGGCCTCATCTTCGGCAAGCTCCTCCGGTTTTTTTTTCCACAGTTTTTTCCCGTTTTTTTTCAGTTTTTTTTTTTTTTTTTTTTTTTTTTTTTTTACATTGTGTTGACTCTTGTTCTTTAAACGACGTTATCCCGAGGAGGACACCTAAAGGCGACCCGTAATGGCCTCATCTTTGGCAAGCTTCTCCGGTTTTTTTTTCCATAGTTTTTTTCCGTTTTTTTTTCAGTTTTTTTTTTTTTTTTTTTTTTTTTTTTTTTTTTTTTTTTTTTTTTTTTTACGTTGTGCTGACTCTCGTTCTTTAAACGACGCTATCCTGAGTAGGACACCTAAAGGCGAGCCGTAATGGCCTTATCTTCGGCAAGCTCCTGCGGTTTTTTCCACAGTTTTTTTTTTTTTTTACGTTGTGCTAACTCTTGTTCTTTAAATGACGTTATCCCGAGGAGGACACCTAAAGGCGACCCGTAATGGCCTCATCTTTGGCAAGCTTCTCCAGTTTTTTTTCTATAGTTTTTTTCCATTTTTTTTTCAGTTTTTTTTTCAGTTTTTTTTTTTTAGGTTGTGCTGTCTCTCGTTCTTTAAACGACGCTGTCCTGAGGAGGACACCTAAAGGCGAGCCGTAATGGCCTTATCTTCGGCAAGCTCCTCCGGTTTTTTCCACAGTTTTTTTTTTTTTTTACGTTGTGCTGACTCTCGTTCTTTAAACGACGCTATCCTGAGAAGGACACCTAAAGGCGAGCCGTAATGGCCTCATCTTCGGCAAGCTCCTCCGGCTTTTTTCCACAGTTTTTTTTTTCCGGTTTTTTTCGATTTTTTACGAGTTTTTTCTTTTTTTCTTTTTTTTTTTTTACGTTGTGCTGACTCTTGTTCTTTAAATGACGTTATCCTGAGGAGGACACCTAAAGGCGAGCCGTAATGGCCTCATCTTCGGCAAGTTCCTCCGGTCTTTTTCCACAATTTTTTTCCGGCTTTTTTCAGTTTTTTTTTAGGTTTTTTTTATTTTTTTTTACGTTGTGCTGACTCTCGTTCTTTAAACGACGCTATCCTGAGGAGGACACCTAAAGGCAAGCCGTAATGGCTGATGAGTATTTTGGTGAAAAATAAATTTCTCCCAAAACACACGAATCTAACCGGCAAGTGCACCGGGTCGCATCAAGTAATAAAACTCATGGGAGTGAGGTCGATCCCACAGGGATTGATGGATCAAGCAATTTTAGTGGGTGATTATTTTAGTCAAGCTGACATTTAGTGAATTGTGTGAAATGTAGCCAACAGAAAGTAAATTGCAATGAATCTTAAAGATGCAGAAAGTAAAATTGCAAGTAAGTTAAAGAACAAGAAAGTAAAATAGCTGAAACTTAAATTGCAAGAAAAGTAAATTGCATGAAAAGTAAAGGGGCTGGGGTGTTGGAAATTAAAAAAAACAATAGATCACGCAACTGGAAATTTAAATTGCAGGAAGAATAAAGGAAATTGGATGCTGGAATCAAAACAGAATTGAAATTTTGAAGTGCAGTGAATTAAAAGCAGCAAGAAAAACAAAGAGAAATCTCAGAGGGAGAATGAAACAGAACACCTTCAATTCTCCACCCAAGATTCAAAACAAAGAAAATTAAAGAGAGAGCTCTCAAATTCTAGTGCTCCCTAGTGGAGCCAGCCTCCCCACAAATATGAAACTGATGCCTTATATAGGCTTTACAAAATGGAAATGAAAATGAAATTAAAAACAAATTACAATTAAATGAAATTCCTATTTATCTATTTCTTGTGCCCTTGAGTGATGATCATTTGGGCCCTTGCTCTTGATGGAATTGGGTTGATAAAGGCCTTGGTTGATTGCTCTTGGAGTTTGAAGAGGAACCGAATTGAACCGGGTTGAGTTTGCAAAAGTTGGACCAAAAGTTGGAGCTAAAGTTAGGGGTCTAACTTTGGCTCCAACTTTTCATAGCAGCCCACAAAACTTGCTGGTATGAACGTTGGTGCCAACGTTAGGGGTCTAACTTGACCCTAACGTTGGTCTCCCTTATGCACATTTATGGCGCCAACTTTGTCCTCTTGTCATGTTGCCAATTTTATGCCCAATATAGACTATCATATATGGTTGGAAAGCTCTGAATGTCAGCTTTCTAACCCACTTGGAATCACTTCAATTGGACATCTACAACTCAAGTTATGATCATTTGAAGAGGGCATGGTCGCTAGCTTGGTGTGCAGCGTTTGAGGTAACGTTTGCCTCAAACGTTGGCGAAAACGCCAGTTCTGGAGGCTCAAACGTATTGTCCACCCCATACTATTATACATTGTTGGAAAGCCCTGGATGTCTACTTTTCAATGCCGTTGGGAGCACATTATTTGGAGCTCTACAGCTCGAGTTATACTCCGTTGAAGGTGCAGAGGTCAGTTGGCCTCACTGCAGGTTGCCACCATGTTCGTTTATGCACATTGCGGGGCAGTTTTCTCCCTCAATTTTAGTGTCCACTATGCAGTACCATATATGCTTGGAAAGCTCTTGATTCCTACTTTCCAATGCTTCTTGAATCACCTCATTTGGAGCTCTGTAGCTCAAGTTATTCTTGTTGGAAGTATACCCCTTCAAGCTGTTGTGGTGTGTGGCGCCAACGTTAGCCTCAAAGTTAGGGGGCTAACGTTGGCGCAAACTTTTGTTCCTCCCCTTGTGAATTTCATGTGCCAACGTTAGCCACCAAGTTAGGGGCTAACGTTGGCGCAAACTTTTGGTGCCCAGGGAGGTTCTCTCATGCCAACGTTAGCCTCAAAGTTAGGGGGCTAACGTTGGCGCAAACTTTTGGTGCCCACGGGTGAATTTCATGTGCCAACGTTAGCCTCCAAGTTAGGGGTCTAACTTTGAGGCTAACTTTTCACCCAAAAGATTTTGCTTCCTGGTTCAACTTATTCCATTGTCCTCTCTTTACTCCTAGCCATTCCTTCTTGCTTCACCCTTTCTCCAAGCCTTCTTCACCTATCATTAATCAACCAAACACATCAAAGCTATGCTCAAAATCATGAGATATTCATTCTTTCATAATATGTGACAATTTTAGCATAAAACCTCATGAAATAGCATGAATTCATACATGGTTGATTAAATCAAAGGAAGCATGAAAATCTACCCACTTGGCTTGCTTATGGCTCAAGAAAGTGCATAAAACCTATTGAAAACAAAGGAAAAAGGCATAGAAAAACATGACATGATGACATGTCATCAATGGACTCATCTTCGGCAAGCTCCTTCGGTTTTTTTTCCACAGTTTTTTCCCGTTTTTTCTGTTTTATTTATTTTATTTTATTTTTTTTTTATTTTTTTTACATTGTGTTGACTCTTGTTCTTTAAATGATGTTATCCCGAGGAAGACACCTAAAGGCGAGCCGTAACGGCCTCATCTTTGGCAAGCTTCTCCGGTTTTTTTTCCATAGTTTTTTTCCATTTTTCCTTCAGTTTTTTTTTTCTTTTTTTTTTTTTTTTTTTTTTTTTATAATAACATTGTGCTGACTCTTGTTCTTTAAATGATGTTATCCCGAGGAGGACACCTAAAGGCGAGCCGTAATGGCCTCATCTTCGGCAAGCTCCTCCGGTTTTTTTCCACAGTTTTTTTCCGTTTTTTTTTCATGTTTTTTTTTTTTATACGTTGTGCTGACACTCGTTCTTTAAAAGACGCTATCCTGAGGAGGACACCTAAAGGCGAGCCGTAATGACCTCATCTTCGGCAAGCTCCTCCGGTTTTTTTCCACAGTTTTTTTTTCAGGTTTTTTATTTTTTTTATTTTTTTTATTTTTACGTTGTGCTGACTCTTGTTCTTTAAATGACGTTATCCCGAGGAGGACACCTAAAGGCGAGCCGTAATGGCCTCATCTTCGGCAAGCTCCTCCGGTTTTTTTCCACAGTTTTTTTCCGGCTTTTTTCCGTTTTTTTTCAGGTTTTTTTTTTTTTTATTCGTTGTGCTGACTCTCGTTCTTTAACCGACCCTAACCGGAGGAGGACACCTAAAGGCGAGCCGTAATGGCCTCATCTTCGGCAAGCTTCTCCGGTTTTTTTTTTTTACGTTGTGCTGACTCTCGTTCTTTAAACGACGCTATCCTGAGGAGGACACCTAAAGGCGAGCCGTAATGGCCTCATCTTCGGCAAGCTCCTCTGGTTTTTTTTCCACAGTTTTTTCCCGTTTTTTCCGTTTTTTTTTCAGTTTTTTTTTTTTTTTTTTTTTTTTTTTTTTTTTTTTTTTTTTTACATTGTGCTGACTCTTGTTCTTTAAATGACGTTATCCCGAGGAGGACACCTAAAGGCGAGCCGTAATGGCCTCATCTTGGCAAGCTTCTCCGGTTTTTTTTCCATAGTTTTTTTTCCGTTTTCTTCAGTTTTTTTTTTTTTTTTTTACATTGTGGTGACTCTTGTTCTTTAAATGACGTTATTCCGAGGAGGACACTAAAGGCGAGCCGTAATGGCCTCATCTTTGGCAAGCTTCTCGATTTTTTTCCATAGTTTTTTTCCGTTTTTCTTCAGTTTTTTTTTTATTTTTTTATTACATTGTGCTGACTCTTGTTCTTTAAATGAATTATCCGAGGAGGACACATAAAGGCGAGCCGTAATGGCCTCATCTTCGGCAAGCTCCTCCGCTTTTTCCACAGTTTTTTTTTCCGGTTTTTTTCCGATTTTTTTCCAGTTTTTTTCTTTTTTTCTTTTTTTTTTTACGTTGTGCTGACACATGTTCTTTAAATGACGTTATCCTGAGGAGGACACCTAAAGGCGAGCCGTAATGGCCTCATCTTCGGCATGCTCCTCCGGCTTTTTTCCGTTTTTTTTCAGGTTTTTTTTTTTTTTAACGTTGTACTGACTTTCGTTCTTTAACGACGCTATCCTGAGGAGGACACCTAAAGGCAAGCCGTAATGGCCTCATCTTCGGCAAGCTCCTCCGGTTTTTTTTTCACAGTTTTTTCCCGTTTTTTTCTGTTTTTTTTCTTTTTTTTTTTTTTTACATTGTGCTGACTCTTGTTCTTTAAATGATGTTATCCAAAGGAAGACACCTAAAGGCGAGCCGTAATGGCCTCATCTTTGGCAAGCTTCTCCGGTTTTTTTTCCATAGTTTTTTTCCGTTTTTCTTCAGTTTTTATTTTTCAGTTTTTTTTTTTTATAACATTGTGCTGACTCTTGTTCTTAAATGACGTTATCCCGAGGAGGACACCTAAAGGCGAGCCGTAATGGCCTCATCTTCGGCAAGCTCCTCCGGTTTTTTTCCACAGTTTTTTTCTGTTTTTTTTTTCATGTTTTTTTTTATACGTTGTGCTGACTCTCGTTCTTTAAAAGACGCTATCCTGAGGAGGACACCTAAAGGCGAGCCGTAATGACCTCATCTTCGACAAGCTCCTCCGGTTTTTTCCACAGTTTTTTTTTCAGTTTTTTTTTTTTTTTTTTATTTTTTACGTTGTGCTGACTCTTGTTCTTTAAATGACGTTATCCCGAGGAGGAAACCTAAAGGCGAGCCGTAATGGCCTCATCTTCGGCAAGCTCCTCCCGTTTTTTTCCACAGTTTTTTTCCGGCTTTTTTCCGTTTTTTTTCAGATTTTTTTTTTATTCGTTGTGCTGACTCTCGTTCTTTAAACGACGCTATCCTGAGGAGGACACCTAAAGGCGAGCCGTAATGGCCTCATCTTCGGCAAGCTTCTCCGGTTTTTTTTTCCATAGTTTTTTCCGTTTTTTCTTCCGTTTTTTTTTTTTTTTTTTATTTTTACGTTGTGCTGACTCTTGTTCTTTAAATGACGTTATCCCGAGGAGGACACCTAAAGGCGACTCGTAATGGCCTCATCTTTGGCAAGCTTCTCCGGTTTTTTTTTCCATAGTTTTTTCCGTTTTTTTTCAGATTTTTTTTTTTGTGCTGACTCTCGTTCTTTAAACGACGCTATCCGGAGGAGGACACCTAAAGGCGAGCTGTAATGGCCTCATCTTCGGCAAGCTCCTCCGGCTTTTTTCCACAGTTTTTTTTTCAATTTTTTTCCGATTTTTTCCGAGTTTTTTTTTTTTTTCTTTTTTTTTTTTTACGTTGTGCTGACTCTTGTTCTTTAAATGACGTTATCCTGAGGAGGACACCTAATGGCGAGCCGTAATGGCCTCATCTTCGGCAAGCTCCTCCGGTCTTTTTCCACAGTTTTTTCCGTCTTTTTTTCGTTTTTTTTTTTTTTTTAACGTTGTGCTGACTCTCGTTCTTTAAACGACGCTATCCTGAGGAGGACACCTAAAGGCAGCCGTAATGGCCTCATCTTCGGCAAGCTCTCCGGTTTTTTTCCATATTTTTTCCCGTTTTTCTTTTTTTTTTTACATTGTGCTGACTCTTGTTCTTTAAATGACATATCCGAGGAAGACACCTAAAGGAGACCGTAATGGCCTCATCTTTGGCAAGCTCTCCGGTTTTTTTCATAGTTTTTTCCGTTTTCTTCATTTTTTCAAGTTTTATTTTTTATTTTTATATTACATTGTGCTGACTCTTTTCTTTAAATGAAGTTATCCCGAGGAGGACACCTAAAGGCGAGCAATAATGGCCTCATCTTTGGCAAGCTTCTCCGGTTTTTTTCCACAGTTTTTTTCAGTTTTTTTTTTTTTTTTTTTTTTTACGTTGTGCTGACTCTCGTTCTTTAAACGACGCTATCCTGAGGAGGACACCTAAAGGCGAGCCGTAATGCCTTATCTTCGGCAAGCTCCTCCGGTTTTTTCCACAGTTTTTTTTCCGTTTTTATTCGATTTTTCCGAGTTTTTTTCTTTTTTTCTTTTTTTTTTTTTTTACGTGTGCTGACACTTGTTCTTTAAATGACGTTATCCTGAGAGACACCTAAAGGCAAGCCGTAATGCCTCATCTTCGGCAAGCTCCTCCGGTTTTTTTCCACAGTTTTTTTCCGGCTTTTTTCCGTTTTTTTCAGGTTTTTTTTTTTTTTTTTTTTAACGTTGTGCTGAGTCTTGTTCTTTAAACGACGCTATCCTGAGGAGGACACCTAAAGGCGAGCCATAATGGCCTCATCTTCGGCAAGCTCCTCCGGTTTTTCTTTTCCACAGTTTTTTCCCGTTTTTTTCCATTTTTTTTCAGTTTTTTTTTTTTTTTTTTTTTTTTTTTTTTTTTTTTTTTTTTTACATTGTGCTGACTCTTGTTCTTTAAATGACGTTATCCCGAGAGGACACCTAAAGGCGACCCGTAATGGCCTCATCTTGGCAAGCTTTCCGGTTTTTTTTCCATAGTTTTTTTCCGTTTTTTTTTCATTTTTTTTTTTTTTTTTTTTTTGTTTTTTTTTTACGTTGTGCTGACTCTCGTTCTTTAAACGACGCTATCCTGAGGAGGACACTAAAGGCGAGCCGTAATGGCCCATCTTGGCAAGCTTCTCCGGTTTTTTTTCCATAGTTTTTTTCCGTTTTTTTTTCAGTTTTTTTTTTTTATGTTGTGCTGACTCTCGTTCTTTAAACGACGCTATCTAGGAGGACACTAAAGGCGAGCCGTAATGGCCTTATCTTCGGCAACTCCTCCGTTTTTTCCACAGTTTTTTTTTTTTTTACGTTGTGCTAACTCTTGTTCTTTAAATGATGTTATCCCGAGGAGGACACCTAAATGCGACCCGTAATGGCCTCATCTTTGGCAAGCTTCTCCGGTTTTTTTTCCATAGTTTTTTCCGTTTTTTTTTAAGTTTTTTTTTTTCAGTTTTTTTTATTTTTATTTTTTTTTTTAGGTTGTGCTGACTCTCGTTCTTTAAACGACGCTATCCTGAGGAGGACACCTAAAGGCGAGCCGCAATGGCCTTATCTTCGGCAAGCTCCTCCGCTTTTTTCAAAGTTTTTTTTTTACGTTGTGCTGACTCTCGGTCTTTAAACGACGCTATCCTGAGGAGGACACCTAAAGGCGAGCCGTAATAGCCTCATCTTCGCAAGCTCCTCCGGCTTTTTTCCACAGTTTTTTTTCCGGTTTTTTTCCGATTTTTTTCCGAGTTTTTTCTTTTTTCTTTTTTTTTTTTTACGTTGTGCTGACACTTGTTCTTTAAATGACGTTATCCTGAGGAGACACCTAAAGGCGAGCCGTAATGGCCTCATCTTCGGCAAGCACCTCCGGTTTTTTCCCACAGTTTTTTCCGGCTTTTTTCCGTTTTTTTTCAGGTTTTTTTTTTTTTTTTAACGTTGTGCTGAGTCTCGTCTTTAAACGACGCTATCCTGAGGAGGACACCTAAAGGCGAGCCATAATGGCCTCATCTTCGGCAAGCTCCTCCGGTTTTTTTTTCCACAGTTTTTTCCCGTTTTTTTTTTCCATTTTTTTTTCAGTTTTTTTTTTTTTATTTAATTGGCTGACTCTTGTTCTTTAAATGACGTATCCCGAGGAGACACCTAAAGGCGACCCTAAATGGCCTCATCTTTGCAAGCTTCTCCGGTTTTTTCCATAGTTTTTTCCGTTTTTTTTTCATTTTTTTTTTGTTTTTTTTTTTGTTTTTTGTTTTTTTTTTTTGTTTTTTTTTACGTTGTGCTGACTCTCGTTCTTTAAACGACGCTATCCTGAGGAGGACACCTAAAGGCGAGCCGTAATGGCCCCATCTTTGGCAAGCTTCTCCCGGTTTTTTTCCATAGTTTTTTCCGTTTTTTTTCAGTTTTTTTTTTTTTCTATGTGTGCTGACTCTCGTTCTTTAAACGACGCTATCCTTAGGAGGACACCCAAAGGCGAGCCGTAATGGCCTTATCTTCGGCAAGCTCCTCTGTTTTTTTCCACAGTTTTTTTTTTTTTTTTACGTTGTGCTAACTCTTGTTCTTTAAATGACGTTATCCCGAGGAGGACACCTAAATGCGACCCGTAATGGCCTCATCTTTGGCAAGCTTCTCCGGTTTTTTTTCCATAGTTTTTTCCGTTTTTTTTTCAGTTTTTTTTTCAGTTTTTTTTATTTTTTTTTATTTTTTTAGGTTGTGCTGACTCTCATTCTTTAAACGACGCTATCCTGAGGAGGACACCTAAGCGAGCCGTAATGGCCTTATCTTCGGCAAGCTCCTCCAGCTTTTTTCACAGTTTTTTTTTTTTTTACGTTGTGCTGACTCTCGTCTTTAAACGACGCTATCCTGAGGAGGACACCTAAAGGCGAGCCGTAATGGCCTCATCTTCGGCAAGCTCCTCCGGCTTTTTTCCACAGTTTTTTTTTCCGGTTTTTTTCCGATTTTTTCCGAGTTTTTTTTCTTTTTTTTTCTTTTTTTTTTTTTACGTGTGCTGACACTTGTTCTTTAAATGACGTTATCTTGAGGAGGACACCTAAAGGCGAGCGTAATGCCTCATCTTCGGCAAGCTCCTCCGGTTTTTTCCCACAGTTTTTTTCCGGCTTTTTCCGTTTTTTCAGGTTTTTTTTTTTTTTTTTTTTTTTTTTTTTTTTTTTTTTTTTTACGTTGTGCTGACTCTCGTTCTTTAAACGACGTTATCTTGAGGAGGACACCTAAAGGCGAGCCGTAATGGCCTTATCTTCGGCAAGCTCCTTCGGTTTTTTCCAAAGTTTTTTTTT
>NW_027255451.1:115440-118331 GCF_003086295.3 Arachis hypogaea | reverse complement strand
TTTTTTTTTATTTTTACGTTGTGCTGACTCTTGTTCTTTAAATGACGTTATCCGAGGAGGACACCTAAAGGCGAGCCGTAATGGCCTCATCTTCGGCAAGCTCCTCCGGTTTTTTTCCGCAGTTTTTTCCGTTTTTTTTCAGGTTTTTTTTTTTTTTTTTTTTTTTTTACGTTGTGCTGACTCTTGTTCTTTAAATGACGTTATCCGAGGAGGACACCTAAAGGCTAGCCGTAATGGCCTCATCTTTGCAAGCTTCTCCGGTTTTTTCCATAGTTTTTTTTCCGGTTTTTTTTTTTTTTTTTTTTTTTACGTTGTGCTGACTCTTGTTCTTTAAATGACGTTATCCGAGGAGGACACCTAAAGGCGAGCCGTAATGGCCTCATCTTGGCTAGCTCCCGTTTTTTTTTCCACAGTTTTTTCCGTTTTTTTTATTTTTTTTTTACGTTGTGCTGACTCTCGTTCTTTAAACGACGCTATCCTGAGGAGGACACCTAAAGGCGAGCCGTAATGGCCTCATCTTCGGCAAGCTCCTCCAGTTTTTTTTCCACAGTTTTTTTTTCCGTTTTTTTTTTTTTTTTTTTTTTTTACATTGTGCTGACTCTTGTTCTTTAAATGACGTTATCCGAGGAGGACACCTAAAGGCGAGCCGTAATGGCCTCATCTTTGCAAGCTTCTCCGGTTTTTTTTCCATAGTTTTTTTCCGTTTTTTTTCAGTTTTTTTTTCAGTTTTTTTTTTTTTTTTTTTTACATTGTGCTTGACTCTTGTTCTTTAAATGACGTTATCCCGAGGAGGACACCTAAAGGCGAGCCGTAATGGCCTCATCTTTGCAAGCTTCTCCGGTTTTTTTTCCATAGTTTTTTTCCGTTTTTTCTTCATTTTTTTTTTTTTTTTTACATTGTGTTGACTCTTGTTCTTTAAATGACGTTATCCGAGGAGGACACCTAAAGGCGAGCCGTAATGGCCTCATCTTCGGCAAGCTCCTCCGGTTTTTTTTCCACAGTTTTTTTTCAGGTTTTTTTTTTTTTTTTTTACGTTGTGCTGACTCTTGTTCTTTAAATGACGTTATCCCGAGGAGGACACCTAAAGGCGAGCCGTAATGGCCTCATCTTGGCAAGCTTCTCCGGTTTTTTTCCACAGTTTTTTCCGGCTTTTTTCTTTTTTTCTTTTTTTTTTTTTTTTTTTTACGTTGTGCTGACTCTTGTTCTTTAAATGACGTTATCCGAGGAGACACCTAAAGGCGAGCCGTAATGGCCTCATCTTTGGCAAGCTTCTCCGGTTTTTTTTCCCAGTTTTTTCCGTTTTTTCAGTTTTTTTTTTTTTTGTGCTGACTCTTGTTCTTTAAATGACGTTATCCCTAGGAGGACACCTAAAGGCGAGCCGTAATGGCCTCATCTTTGGCAAGCTTCTCCGGTTTTTTTCCATTTTTTACCGTTTTTTTTTTTTTTACGTTGTGCGACTCTCGTTCTTTAAACGACACTATCCGAGGAGGACACCTAAAGGCGAGCCGTAATGGCCTTATCTTCGGCAAGCTCCTCCGGTTTTTTCCACAGTTTTTTTTTTTTTTTTTTTTTTTTTTTTTTTTTTTTTTTTTTTACGTTGTGCTGACTCTTGTTCTTTAAATGACGTTATCCCGAGGAGGACACCTAAAGGCGAGCCGTAATGGCCTCTCCAGTTTTTTCCATAGTTTTTTTTTTTTTTTTTTTTTTTTTACGTTGTGCTGACTCTTGTTCTTTAAATGACGTTATCCCGAGGAGACACCTAAAGGCGAGCCGTAATGGCCTCATCTTCGGCAAGCTCCTCGGTTTTTTCCACAGTTTTTTTCTTTTTTTTTTTTTTTTTTTTTTTTTTACGTTGTGCTGACTCTTGTTCTTTAAATGACGTTATCCCGAGGAGGACACCTAAAGGCGAGCCGTAATGGCCTCATCTTCGGCAAGCTCCTCCGGTTTTTTTTTTTTTCCGTTTTTTTCCTTTTTTTCAGTTTTTTTTTTTATTACGTTGTGCTGACTCTTGTTCTTTAAATGACGTTATCCGAGGAGGACACCTAAAGGCGAGCCGTAATGGCCTCATCTTCGGCAAGCTTCTCCGGTTTTTTTCCACAGTTTTTTCCGTTTTTTTTTTTTTTTTTTTTTTTTTTACATTGTGCTGACTCTGTTCTTTAAATGACGTTATCCCGAGGAGGACACCTAAAGGCGAGCCGTAATGGCCTCATCTTTGGCAAGCTTCCTCCGGTTTTTTCCATAGTTTTTTTCCGTTTTTTTTTCAGTTTTTTTTTTTTACGTTGTGCTGACTCTTGTTCTTTAAATGACGTTATCCCGAGAGGACACCTAAAGGCGACCGTAATGGCCTCATCTTTGGCAAGCTTCTCCGGTTTTTTTTCCATAGTTTTTTTCCGTTTTTTTTTTTTTTTTTTTTTTTTACGTTGTGCTGACTCTCGTTCTTTAAACGACGCTATCCTGAGGAGGACACCTAAAGGCGAGCCGTAATGCCTCATCTTCGGCAAGCTCCTCCGGTTTTTTTTCCACAGTTTTTTCCCGTTTTTTCCGTTTTTTTTTTTTTTTTTTTTTTACATTGTGCTGACTCTTGTTCTTTAAATGACGTTATCCCGAGGAGGACACCTAAAGGCGAGCCGTAATGGCCTCATCTTTGGCAAGCTTCTCCGGTTTTTTTTCCATAGTTTTTTTCCGTTTTTTTTCAGTTTTTTTTTTTTTTTTTACATTGTGCTGACTCTTGTTCTTTAAATGACGTTATCCGAGGAGGACACCTAAAGGCGAGCCGTAATGGCCTCATCTTTGGCAAGCTTCTCCGGTTTTTTTCCATAGTTTTTTCCGTTTTTCTTCAGTTTTTTTTTTCAGTTTTTTTTTTTTTTTTTTTTTACATGTGCTGACTCTTG
>NW_027255451.1:107940-110440 GCF_003086295.3 Arachis hypogaea | reverse complement strand
TTTTCCACAGTTTTTTTTTTTTTTTTTTTTTTTTTTTTTTTTTTTTTTTACGTTGTGCTGACTCTTGTTCTTTAAATGACGTTATCCCGAGGAGGACACCTAAAGGCGAGCCGTAATGGCCTCCTCCGGTTTTTTCCACAGTTTTTTTTTTTTTTTTTTTTTACGTTGTGCTGACTCTTGTTCTTTAAATGACGTTATCCCGAGGAAGACACCTAAAGGCGACCCGTAATGGCCTCATCTTCGGCAAGCTCCTCTGGCTTTTTTCCACAGTTTTTTTCCAAGTTTTTTCTTTTTTTTCTTTTTTTTTTTTACGTTGTACTGACTTCTTGTTCTTTAAATGACGTTATCCCGAGGAGGACACCTAAAGGCGAGCCGTAATGGCCTCATCTTCGGCAAGCTCCTCCGGTTTTTTCCGGCTTTTTTCCGGTTTTTTTCCGGTTTTTTCAGTTTTTTTTTTTATTACGTTGTGCTGACTCTCGTTCTTTAAACGACACTATCCTGAGGAAGACACCTAAAGGCGAGCCGTAATGGCCTCATCTTCGGCAAGCTCCTCCGGTTTTTTTTTCCACAGTTTTCCCTTTTTTCCGTTTTTTCATTTTTTTTTTTTACATGTGCTGACTCTTGTTCTTTAAATGACGTTATCCCGAGGAGGACACCTAAAGGCGAGCCGTAATGGCCTCATCTTTGGCAAGCTTCTCCGGTTTTTTTCCATAGTTTTTTTCCGTTTTTTTTCAGTTTTTTTTTTTATTTACGTTGTGCTGACTCTTGTTCTTTAAATGACGTTTTCCCGAGTAGGACACCTAAAGCGACCCGTAATGGCCTCATCTTTGGCAAGCTTCTCCGGTTTTTTTTCCATAGTTTTTTTCCGTTTTTTTTATTATTTTTTTATTTTTTTACGTTTGCTGACTCTCGTTCTTTAAACGACGCTATCCTGAGGAGGACACCTAAAGGCGTGCGTAATGGCCTCATCTTCGGCAAGCTCCTCCGTTTTTTTTTCCACAGTTTTTTCCCGTTTTATTCCGTTTTTTTTTTCAGATTTTTTTTTTTTTTTACATTGTGCTGACTCTTTTCTTTAAATGACGTTATCCCGAGGAGGACACCTAAAGGCGAGCCGTAATGGCCTCATCTTTGGCAAGCTTCTCCGGTTTTTTTTCCATAGTTTTTTTCCGTTTTTTCTTCAATTTTTTTTTCAGTTTCTTTTTTTTTTTTTTTTTTTTTACATTGTGCTGACTCTTGTTCTTTAAATGACGTTATCCCTAGAAGGACACCTAAAGGCGAGCCGTAATGGCCTCATCTTTGGCAAGCTTCTGCGGTTTTTTTTCCATAGTTTTTTCAGTTTTTTTTTTTTTTTTTTTTATACGTTGTGCTGACTCTCGTTCTTTAAACGACGCTATCCTTAGTTGGACACCTAAAGGCGAGCCGTAATGGCCTCATCTTCGGCAAGCTCCTCTGGCTTTTTTCCACAGTTTTTTCCGAGTTTTTTTCATTTTTTTTTCTTTTTTTTTTTTTTACGTTGTACTGACTCTTGTTCTTTAAATGACGTTATCCCGAGGAGGACACCTAAAGCCGAGCCGTAATGGCCTCATCTTCGGCAAGTTCATCCGGTTTTTTCCGGCTTTTTTTCGGTTTTTTTCTGGTTTTTTTCAGTTTTTTTTTTTATTACGTTGTGCTGACTCTCGTTCTTTAAACGACACTATCCTGAGGAGGACACCTAAAGGCGAGCCTTAATAGCCTCATCTTCGGCAAGCTCCTCCGGTTTTTTTTCCACAGTTTTTTCCCGTTTTTTTCCGTTTTTTTCATTTTTTTTTTACATTGTGCTGACTCTTGTTCTTTAAATGACGTTATCCCGAGGAGGACACCTAAAGGCGAGCCGTAATGGCCTCATCTTTGGCAAGCTTCTCCTGTTTTTTTTCCATAGTTTTTTTTTTTTTTTTTTTTTACATTGTGCTGACTCTTGTTCTTTAAATGACGTTATCCCAAGGAGGACACCTAAAGGCGAGCCGTAATGGCCTCATCTTTGGCAAGCTTCTCCAGTTTTTTTTCCATAGTTTTTTTCCCTTTTTTTTTCAGTTTTTTTTTTTTTTTTTTTTTTTTTTTTTTTTTTTTACGTTGTGCTGACTCTCGTTCTTTAAACGACGCTATCCTGAGGAGGACATGTAATGGCCTTATCTTTGGCAAGCTCATCCGGTTTTTTTCCACCGTTTTTTTCTGGCTTTTTTCCGTTTTTTTTCAGGTTTATATATATATATATATATATATATATATATATATACATTGTGCTGACTTTTGTTCTTTAAATGACGTTATCCCGAGGAGGACACCTAAAGGCGAGCCGTAATGGCCTCATCTTTGGCAAGCTTCTCCGGATTTTTTTCCATAGTTTTTTTCCGTTTTTTCTTCAGTTTTTTTTTTTTTTTTTTTTTTTTTTTTTTTTTTTTTTTACATTGTGCTGACTCTTGTTCTTTAAATGACGTTATCCCGATGAGGACACCTAAAGGCG
>NW_027255451.1:77940-85440 GCF_003086295.3 Arachis hypogaea | reverse complement strand
TCCTCCGGTTTTTTTCCACAGGTTTTTTTTTTTTTTTTTTTTACGTTGTGCTGACACTTGTTCTTTAAATGACGTTATCCTGAGGAGGACACCTAAAGGCGAGCCGTAATGCCTCATCTCGGCAAGTCCTCCGGTTTTTTTCCACAGTTTTTTTCCGGCTTTTTTTCAGGTTTTTTTTTTTTTTTTTTAAAGTTGTTGCTGACTCTCGTCCTTTAAACGACGCTATCCTGAGGAGGACACCTAAGGCGAGCCCTAATGGCCTCATCTTCGGCAAGCTCCTCTGGTTTTTTTTTCCACAGTTTTTCACGTTTTTTTTTCATTTGTTTTTTACATTGTGCTGACTCTGTTCTTAAATGACGTATCCCGAAGAGGACACTAAAGGCGAGCCGTAATGGCCTCATCTTTGCCAAGCTTCTCCGGTTTTTTTTCCATAGTTTTTTTCAGTTTTTTTTTTTTTTTTTTTTTTTTTTTTTTTTTTTTTTTTTTTTTACGTTGTGCTGACTCTCGTTCTTTAAACGATGCTATCCTAAGGAAGACACCTAAAGGCAGAGCCGTAATGGCCTCCTCCGGTTTTTTCCACAGTTTTTTTTTTTTTTTTTTTTTTTTTTTACGTTGTGCTGACTCTTGTCTTTAAATGACGTTATCCCGAGGAAGACACCTAAAGGCGACCCGTAATGGCCTCGATTTGCAAGCTCTCCGTTTTTTTTCCACAGTTTTTCCTTTTTTTTTCAGTTTTTTTTTTTTTTTTTTTACATTGTGCTGACTCTTGTCTTTAAATGCGTTATCCCGAGAGGACACCTAAAGGCGACCCGTAATGGCTCATCTTTGGGCAAGTTCTCGTTTTTTTCCATTAGTTTACTTTTTTTTTTTCTTCTTTTTTTTTTTTTTTACGTTGTGCTGACTCTCGTCTTTAAACGAGCTTCCTAAGGAGGACACCTAAAGGCGAGCCGTAATGCTTCTTTCGGCAAGCTCCTCCGAGTTTTTTTCGGTTCACATTTTTTTCCGTTTTTTTCTTTTTTTTTTACGTGTGCTGACTCTGTTCTTTAAACGACTATCCTGAGGAGGACACCTAAAGGCGAGCCGTAATGGCCTCATCTTCGGCAAGCTCCTCCGGTTTTTTTCCACAGTTTTTTCCCGTTTTTTTTTTTTTTTTTTTTTTTACATTGTGCTGACTCTTGTTCTTTAAATGACGTTATCCCGAGGAGGACACCTAAAGGCGACCGTAATGGCCTCATCTTTGGCAAGCTTCTCCGGTTTTTTTTCCACAGTTTTTTCCGTTTTTTTTTTTTTTTTTTTTTTTTTTTTACATTGTGACTCTGTTCTTTAAATGACGTTATCCGAGGAGGACACCTAAAGGCGAGCCGTAATGGCCTCATCTTGGCAAGCTCCTCCGGTTTTTTTCCATAGTTTTTTTTTCCGTTTTTTTTTTCAGTTTTTTTTTTTTTTACATTGTGCTGACTCTGTTCTTTAAATGACGTTATCCGAGGAGGACACCTAAAGGCGAGCCGTAATGGCCTCATCTTGGCAAGCTTCTCCGGTTTTTTCCATAGTTTTTTTCCGTTTTTTCAGTTTTTTTTTTTTTTTTTTTTTTTTTTTTTTTTACATTGTGCTGACTCTTGTTCTTTAAATGACGTTATCCCGAGGAGACACCTAAAGGCGAGCCGTAATGGCCTCATCTTGGCAAGCTCTCCGTTTTTTTCCATAGTTTTTTTCCGTTTTTTTTTTTTTCTTTTTTTTTTTTTTTTTTACATGTGCTGACTCTTGTTCTTTAAATGACGTATCCCGAGGACACCTAAAGGCGAGCCGTAATGGCCTCATCTTTGGCAAGCTTCTCCGGTTTTTTTCCATAGTTTTTCCGTTTTTTTTTCAGTTTTTTTTTTTTACGTTGTGCTGACTCTCGTTCTTTAAACGAATATCCTGAGGAGGACACCTAAAGGCGAGCCGTAATGGCCTTATCTTGCAAGCTCTCCGGTTTTTTCCACAGTTTTTTTTTTTTTTTTTTTTTTTTTTTACGTTGTGCTGACTCTTGTTCTTTAAATGATATCCCGAGGAGGACACCTAAAGGCGAGCCGTAATGGCCTCCTCCGTTTTTTTCCACAGTTTTTTTTTTTTTTTTTTTTTTACGTTGTGCTGACTCTTGTTCTTTAAATGACGTTATCCGAGGAGGACACCTAAAGGCGAGCCGTAATGGCCTCATCTTGGCAAGCTCTCCGGTTTTTTCCACAGTTTTTTTCCGTTTTTTCAGTTTTTTTTTTTTTTTTTTTTTTGTTGCTGACTCTCGTTCTTTAAACGACGCTATCCTGAGGAGGACACCTAAAGGCGAGCCGTAATGGCCTCATCTTCGGCAAGCTCCTCCGGTTTTTTTCCACAGTTTTTTCATTTTTTTTTTTTTTTTACGTTGTGCTGACTCTGTTCTTTAAATGACGTTATCCCGAGGAGGACACCTAAAGGCGAGCCGTAATGGCCTCATCTTTGGCAAGCTTCTCCGGTTTTTTCCACATTTTTTTCAGTTTTTTTTTTTTTTTTTTTACGTTGTGCTGACTCTTTCTTTAAACGACGTATCCGAGGACACCTAAAGGCGAGCCGTAATGGCCTTTTTTTTTTTTTTTTTTTTTTTTTTTTTTACGTTGTGCTGACTCTGTTCTTTAAATGACGTTATCCCGAGGAGGACACCTAAAGGCGAGCCGTAATGCCTCATCTTTGGCAAGCTTCTCCGTTTTTTCCACAGTTTTTCCTTCTTCAGTTTTTTTTTTTTTTTTTTTTTTTTACATTGTGCTGACTCTTGTTCTTTAAATGACGTTATCCGAGAGGACACCTAAAGGCGAGCCGTAATGGCCTCATCTTGCAAGCTTCCCGTTTTTTTCCATAGTTTTTTCCGTTTTTTTCAGTTTTTTTTTTTTACGTTTGCTGACTCTCGTTCTTTAAACGACGTTATCCTGAGGAGGACACCTAAAGGCGAGCCGTAATGGCCTCATCTTCGGCAAGCTCCTCCGGTTTTTTCCAGTTTTTTCCGTTTTTTCAGTTTTTTTTTTTACGTTGTGCTGACTCTCGTTCTTTAAACGACGCTATCCTGAGGAGGACACCTAAAGGCGAGCCGTAATGGCCTCATCTTCGGCAAGCTCCTCGGTTTTTTTCCACAGTTTTTTTTTTTTTTTTTTTTTTTTTTTTTTTTTTACATTGTGCTGACTCTGTTCTTTAAATGACGTTATCCCGAGGAGGACACCTAAAGGCGAGCCGTAATGGCCTCATCTTGCAAGCTTCTCCGTTTTTTTTCCAGTTTTTTTCCGTTTTTTTTTTTTTTTTTTTTACTTGTGCTGACTCGTTCTTTAAATGACGTTATCCCGAGAGGACACCTAAAGGCGAGCCGTAATGGCCTCATCTTGCAAGCTTCTCCGGTTTTTTTCCATTTTTTTTTCCGTTTTTTTTTTTTTTTTTTTTTTTTTTACGTTGTGCTGACTCTTGTTCTTTAAAACGTATCCGAGGAGGACACCTAAAGGCGAGCCGTAATGGCCTCATCTTGCAAGCTTCTCCGGTTTTTTTCCAAGTTTTTTTTTTTTTTTTTTTTTTTTTTTTTTACATTGTGCTGACTCTCGTTCTTTAAACGACGCTATCCCGAGGAGGACACCTAAAGGCGAGCCGTAATGGCCTCATCTTGCAAGCTCTCCGGTTTTTTTCCAAGTTTTTCCGTTTTTCCATTTTTTCAGTTTTTTTTTTTTTTACATTGTGCTGACTCTTGTTCTTTAAATGACGTTATCCCGAGGAGGACACCTAAAGGCGAGCCGTAATGGCCTCATCTTTGGCAAGCTTCTCCGGTTTTTTTCCATATTTTTTATTTTTCAGTTTTTTTTTTTTTTTTTTTTTTTACGTTGTGCTGACTCGTTCTTTAAATGACGTTATCCCTGAGGAACACCTAAAGCGAGCCGTAATGGCCTCATCTTTCAAGCTTCTCCGGTTTTTTCTTTTTTCCTTTTTTTTTTTTTTTTTTTTTTTTTTTTTACGTTGTGCTGACTCTCGTTCTTTAAACGACGCTATCCTGAGAGGACACCTAAAGGCGAGCCGTAATGGCCATCTTGGCAAGCTCTCCGTTTTTTTCCAGTTTTTTTTTTTTTTTTTTTACGTTGTGCTGACTCTTTTCTTTAAATGACGTTATCCCGAGGAGGACACCTAAAGGCGAGCCGTAATGCCTCATATTTGCAAGCTTCTCCGGTTTTTTTCCACAGTTTTTTCCGTTTTTTTTTCAGTTTTTTTTTTTTTTTTTTACGTTTGCTGACTTGTTCTTTAAATGACGCTATCCGAGGGACACCTAAAGGCGAGCCGTAATGGCCTCATCTTCGCAAGCTCCTCCGGTTTTTTTCCACAGTTTTTTTTTCAGTTTTTTTTTTTTTTTACGTTGTGCTGACTCTGTTCTTTAAACGACGCTATCCGAGGAGGACACCTAAAGGCGAGCCGTAATGGCCTCATCTTCGGCAAGCTCTCCGGTTTTTTTCCAGTTTTTTCCCTTTTTTTTTTTTTTTTTTTTTTACGTTGTGCTGACTCTTGTTCTTTAAACGACGTTATCCCGAGGAGGACACCTAAAGGCGAGCCGTAATGGCCTCATCGCAAGCTCCCGGTTTTTTTCCACAGTTTTTTCCGTTTTTTTTCGTTTTTTTTTTTTTTTACGTTGTGCTGACTCTTGTTCTTTAAATGACTATCCCGAGGAGGACACCTAAAGGCGAGCCGTAATGGCTCATTGGCAAGCTTCTCCGGTTTTTTTCCATTTTTTCCTTTTTTTTTTTTTTTTTTTTACGTTGCTGACTCTTGTTCTTTAAATGACGCTATCCGAGGAGGACACCTAAAGGCGAGCCGTAATGGCCTCATCTTGCAAGCTTCTCCGTTTTTTTTCCATAGTTTTTTTTTTTTTTCCGTTTTTTTTTTTTTTTTTTTTTTTTTACTGTGCTGACTCTCGTTCTTTAAACGACGCTATCCGAGGAGACACCTAAAGGCGAGCCGTAATGGCCTCATCTTGGCAAGCTTCTCCGGTTTTTTTTCCACAGTTTTTTCCGTTTTTTTTTTTTTTTTTTTTTTTTTTTTTACTGTGCTGACTCTCGTTCTTTAAATGACGCTATCCTGAGGAGGACACCTAAAGGCGAGCCGTAATGGCCTCATCTTCGCAAGCTCCTCCGGTTTTTTTCCAGTTTTTTCCGTTTTTTCATTTTTTTTTTTTTTTTTTTTTTTTTACGTTGTGCTGACTCTTGTTCTTTAAATGACGTTATCCCGAGGAGGACACCTAAAGGCGAGCCGTAATGGCCTCATCTTTGGCAAGCTCTCCGGTTTTTTTTTCCATAGTTTTTTTCCGTTTTTTTTTTTTGTTTTTTTTTTTTTTTTTTACATTGTGCTGACTCTTGTTCTTTAAATGACGTTATCCCGAGGAGGACACCTAAAGGCGAGCCGTAATGGCCTCATCTTTGGCAAGCTTCTCCGGTTTTTTCCATAGTTTTTTTCCGTTTTTTTTTTTTTTTTTTTTTTTTTTTTGTGCTGACTCTCGTTCTTTAAACGACGCTATCCTGAGGAGGACACCTAAAGGCGAGCCGTAATGGCCTCATCTTGGCAAGCTCTCCGGTTTTTTTCCACATTTTTTCGTTTTTTTTTTTTTTTTTTTTTTTTTTACGTTGTGCTGACTCTGTTCTTTAAATGACGTTATCCCGAGGAGGACACCTAAAGGCGAGCCGTAATGGCCTCATCTTTGGCAAGCTTCTCCGGTTTTTTCCATAGTTTTTTCCGTTTTTTTTTTTTTTTTTCAGTTTTTTTTTTTTTTTTTTTTACATTTGCTGACTCTTGTTCTTTAAACGACGCTATCCTGAGGAGGACACCTAAAGGCGAGCCGTAATGGCCTCATCTTTGGCAAGCTTCCTCCGTTTTTTTCCACAGTTTTTTTTTTCCGTTTTTTTTTCAGTTTTTTTTTTTTTTTTTTTACATTGTGCTGACTCTTGTTCTTTAAATGACGTTATCCCGAGGAGGACACCTAAAGGCGAGCCGTAATGGCCTCATCTTTGCAAGCTCTCCGGTTTTTTTCCAAGTTTTTTTTCAGTTTTTTTTTTTTTTTTTTTTTTTTACGTTGTCTGACTCTTGTTCTTTAAACGACGCTATCCCTGAGGAGGACACCTAAAGGCGAGCCGTAATGGCCTCATCTTCGGCAAGCTCTCCGGTTTTTTCCACAGTTTTTTTTTTTTTTTTACGTTGTGCTGACTCTTGTTCTTTAAATGACGTTATCCCGAGGAGGACACCTAAAGGCGAGCCGTAATGGCCTCATCTTTGCAAGCTCTCCTTTTTTTTTTTTTTTCCGTTTTTTATTTTTTTTTTTTTTTTTACGTTGTGCTGACTCTTGTTCTTTAAATGACGCTATCCTGAGGAGGACACCTAAAGGCGAGCCGTAATGGCCTCATCTTCGGCAAGCTCCTCCGGTTTTTTTCCACAGTTTTTTCCCGTTTTTTTTCAGTTTTTTTTTTTTTACGTTGTGCTGACTCTGTTCTTTAAATGACGTTATCCCGAGGAGGACACCTAAAGGCGAGCCGTAATGGCCTCATCTTTGGCAAGCTTCTCCGGTTTTTTCCATAGTTTTTTTCCGTTTTTTCCGTTTTTTTTCAGTTTTTTTTTTATTACGTTGTGCTGACTCTCGTTCTTTAAACGACGTATCCGAGGAGGACACCTAAAGGCGAGCCGTAATGGCCTCATCTTGGCAAGCTTCTCCGGTTTTTTCCACAGTTTTTTTTTTTTTTTTTTTTTTTTTTTTTTTTTTTTTTTTTGTGCTGACTCTGTTCTTAAATGACGTTATCCCGAGGAGGACACCTAAAGGCGAGCCGTAATGGCCTCATCTTTGCAAGCTTCTCCGTTTTTTCCGGTTTTTTCCGTTTTTTTTTCAGTTTTTTTTTTTACGTTGTGCTGACTCTCGGTTCTTTAAACGACGTTCCTGAGGAGGACACCTAAAGGCGAGCCGTAATGGCCTCATCTTTCGGCAAGCTTCTCCGTTTTTTTTTCCATAGTTTTTTCCGTTTTTTTTTTTTTTTTTTTTTTTTTTTTTTACGTTGTGCTGACTCTTGTTCTTTAAACGACGTTATCCGAGAGGACACCTAAAGCGAGCCGTAATGGCCTCATCTTTGCAAGCTCTCCGGTTTTTTTTCCATAGTTTTTTCCCTTTTTTTCCGTTTTTTTTTTCAGTTTTTTTTTTTTTTTTACTTGTGCTGACTCTTGTTCTTTAAATGACGTATCCCGAGGAGACACCTAAAAGGCGAGCCGTAATGGCCTCATCTTCGGCAAGCTCTCCGGTTTTTTTCCATAGTTTTTTTTTTTTCAGTTTTTTTTTTTTTTTTTTTTTTTTTACGTTGTGCTGACTCTTGTTCTTTAAATGACGCTATCCCGAGGAGACACCTAAAGGCGACCGTAATGGCCTCATCTTGGCAAGCTTCTCCGTTTTTTTCCATAGTTTTTTTCCTTTTTTCCGTTTTTTTTTTTTTCAGTTTTTTT
>NW_027255451.1:64070-69070 GCF_003086295.3 Arachis hypogaea | reverse complement strand
GAAAAAAGACCGGAGAAGCTTGCCAAAGATGAGGCCATTACGGCTCGCCTTTAGGTGTCCTCCTTGGGATAACGTCATTTGAAGAACAAGAGTCAGCACAATGTAAAAATAAAAATAAAAAAAAAAAACTGAAAAAAAAACTGAAGAAAAAACGGAAAAAAACTATGGAAAAAAAACCGGAGAAGTTGCCAAAGATGAGGGCATTACGGCTCGCCTTTAGGTGTCCTCCTCGGGATAACGTCATTTAAAGCACAAGAGTCAGCACAATGTAAAAAAAAAAAAAAAAAAAAAAAAAAAAAAAAAAAAAACTGAAAAAAAAACTAAAGAAAAAACGGAAAAAAACTATGGAAAAAAAACCGGAGAAGCTTGGCAAAGATGAGGCCATTACGGCTCGCCTTTAGGTGTCCTCCTCGGGATAACGTCATTTAAAGAACAAGAGTCAGCACAATGTAAAAAAAAAAAAAAAAAATGAAAAAAAAATGGAATAAAACGGGAAAAAACTGTGGAAAAAAAACCGGAGGAGCTCGCCGAAGATGAGGCCATTACGGCTCGCCTTTAGGTGTCCTCCTCAGGATAGCGTCGTTTAAAGAACGAGAGTCAGCAAAACGTAAAAAAAAAAAAAAAAAAAAAAAAAAAACTGAAAAAAAACGGAAAAAAGCTGTGGAAAAAAACCCGGAGAAGCTTGCCAAATATGAGGCCATTACGGGTCGCCTTTAGGTGTCTTCCTCGGATAACGTCATTTAAGGAACAAGAGTCAGCACAACGTAAAAAAAAAAAAATGTGGAAAAAACCGGAGGAGGCCATTACGGCTCGCCTTTAGGTGTCCTCCTTAGGATAACGTCATTTAAAGAACGAGAGTCAGCACAACGTAAAAAAAAAAAAAAAAAAAAAAAAACTCGGAAAAAAACCGGAAAAAAATTGTGGAAAAAAGCCGGAGGAGCTTGCCGAAGATGAGGCCATTACGGCTCGTCTTTAGGTGTCCTCCTAAGGATAGCGTCGTTTAAAGAACGAGAGTCAGCACAACGTATATATAAAAAAAAAAACTGAAAAAAAAAACGGAAAAAAACTGTGGAAAAAAAACCGGAGAAGCTTGCCAAATATGAGGCCATTACGGGTCGCCTTTAGGTGTCTTCCTCGGGATAACATCATTTAAAGAACAAGAGTCAGCACAATGTAAAAAAAAAAAAAAAAAAAAAAAACTGTTGAAAAAACCGGAGGAGGCCATTACGGCTCGCCTTTAGGTGTCCTCCTCGGGATAACGTCATTTAAAGAACAAGAGTCAGCACAACGTAATAAAAAAAAAAAACTGTGGAAAAAACCGGAGGAGCTTGCCGAAGATAAGGCCATTACGGCTCGCCTTTAGGTGTCCTCCTCAGGATAGGGTCGTTTAAAGAACGAGAGTCAGCACAACGTAAAAAAAAAAAAAAAAAAAAAACTGAAAAAAAAAACGAAAAAAAACCGGAGAAGCTTGCCATAGATGAGGCCATTACGGCTCGCCTTTAGGTGTCCTCCTCAGGTTAGCGTCGTTTAAAGAACGAGAGTCAGCACAACGTAAAAATAAAAAAATAAAAAATAAAAAAAACGGAAAAAAACTATGGAAAAAAACAGGAGAAGCTTGCCAAAGATGATGCCATTACGGGTCGCCTATAGGTGTCCTACTCGGGATAACGTCATTTAAAGAACAAGAGTCAGCACAACGTAAAATAAAAAAAAAAAACTGAAAAAAAACTATGGAAAAAAACTGGAGAAGCTTGCCAAAGATGAGGCCATTACGGCTCGCCTTTAGGTGTCCTCCTCGGGATAACGTCATTTAAAGAACAAGATTCAACACAATGTTAAAAAAAAAAAAAAAAAAAAAACTGAAAAAAACGGGAAAAAACTGTGGAAAAAAAAACCGGAGGAGCTTGCCGAAGATGAGGCCATTACGGCTCGCCTTTAGGTGTCCTCCTCAGGATAGTGTCGTTTAAAGAACGAGAGTCAGCACAACGTAATAAAAAAAAAAGCCGGAAAAAAACCGGAGGAGCTTGCCGAAGATGAGGCCATTACGGCTCGCCTTTAGGTGTCCTCCTCGGGATAACGTCATTTAAAGAACAAGAGTCAGCACAACGTAAAAAAAAAAAAAAAAAAAAGAAAAAAAGAAAATAACTCGGAAAAAAAACTGTGGAAAAAAGCCGGAGGAGCTTGCCGAAGATGAGGCCATTACGGCTCGCCTTTAGGTGTCCTCCTCAGGATAGCGTCGTTTAAAGAACGAGAGTCAGCACAACGTAAAAAAAAAAAAAAAAAAAAAAAACTGAAAAAAAACGGAAAAAAACGGAAAAAACTGTGGAAAAAAACCGGAGAAGCTTGCCAAATATGAGGCCATTACGGGTCGCCTTTAGGTGTCCTCCTTGGGATAACGTCATTTAAAGAACAAGAGTCAGCACAATGTAAAAAAAAAAAAAAAAAAAAAGCTGAAGAAAAAACGGAAAAAACCGGAGAAGCTTGCCAAAGATGAGGCCATTACGGCTCGCCTTTAGGTTTCCTCCTTGGGATAACGTCATTTAAAGAACAAGAGTCAGCACAATGTAAAAAAAAAAAAAAAAAAAAAAAAAAAAAAAAAAAAAAAAAAAAAAACTGAAAAAAAAACTGAAGAAAAATGGAAAAAAAACTATGGAAAAAAACCGGAGAAGCTTGCCAAAGATGAGGCCATTACGGCTCGCCTTTAGGTGTCCTCCTCAGGTTAGCGTCGTTTAAAGAACGAGAGTCAGCACAACGTAAAAAAAAAATAAAAAAAAAACGGAAAAAAACTATGGAAAAAAACGGAGAAGCTTGCCAAAGATGAGGCCATTACGGGTCGCCTTTAGGTGTCTTCCTCGGGATAACATCATTTAAAGAACAAGAGTCAGCACAACGTAAAAAAAAAAAAAAAAAAAAAACTGTTGAAAAAACCGGAGGAGGCCATTACGGCTCGCCTTTAGGTGTCCTCCTCGGGATAACGTCATTTAAAGAACAAGAGTCAGCACAACGTAATAAAAAAAAAAACTGTGGAAAAAACCGGAGGAGCTTGCCGAAGATAAGGCCATTACGGCTCGCCTTTAGGTGTCCTCCTCAGGATAGCGTCGTTTAAAGAACGAGAGTCAGCACAACGTAAAAAAAAAAAAAAAAAAAACTGAAAAAAAAACGAAAAAAAACAGGAGAAGCTTGCCAAAGATGAGGCCATTACGGCTCGCCTTTAGGTGTCCTCCTCAGGATAGCGTCGTTTAAAGAACGAGAGTCAGCACAACGTAAAAATAAAAAATAAAAAAAATAAAAAAAAAACGGAAAAAAACTATGGAAAAAAAACCAGAGAAGCTTGCCAAAGATGATGCCATTACGGGTCGCCTTTAGGTGTCCTACTCGGGATAACGTCATTTAAAGAACAAGAGTCAGCACAACGTAAAATAAAAAAAAAAAAACTGAAAAAAAACTATGGAAAAAAACTGGAGAAGCTTGCCAAAGATGAGGCCATTACGGCTCGCCTTTAGGTGTCCTCCTCGGGATAACGTCATTTAAAGAACAAGATTCAACACAATGTTAAAAAAAAAAAAAAAAAAAAAAAAAAAAAAAAAACTGAAAAAAACGGGAAAAAACTGTGGAAAAAAAAACCGGAGGAGCTTGCCGAAGATGAGGCCATTACGGCTCGCCTTTAGGTGTCCTCCTCAGGATAGTGTCGTTTAAAGAACGAGAGTCAGCACAACGTAATAAAAAAAAACTGAAAAAAACCGGAAAAAACCGGAAAAAAGCCGGAAAAAAACCGGAGGAGCTTGCCGAAGATGAGGCCATTACGGCTCGCCTTTAGGTGTCCTCCTCGGGATAACGTCATTTAAAGAACAAGAGTCAGTACAACGTAAAAAAAAAAAAAAGAAAAAAAAAGAAAGAAACTCGGAAAAAAACCGGAAAAAAAACTGTGGAAAAAGCCGGAGGAGCTTGCCGAAGATGAGGCCATTACGGCTCGCCTTTAGGTGTCCTCCTCAGGATAGCGTCGTTTAAAGAACGAGAGACAGCACAACGTAAAAAAAAAAAAAACTGAAAAAAATGGAAAAAAACTGTGGAAAAAAAACCGGAGAAGCTTGCCAAATATGAGGCCATTACGGGTCGCCTTTAGGTGTCTTCCTCGGGATAACGTCATTTAAGGAACAAGAGTCAGCACAACGTAAAAAAAAAAAAAAACTGTGGAAAAAACCGGAGGAGGCCATTACGGCTCGCCTTTCGGTGTCCTCCTTAGGATAGCGTCGTTTAAAGAACGAGAGTCAGCACAACGTAAAAAAAAAAAAAAAAAAAAAAAAAAACTGAAAAAAAAAACGGAAAAAACTATGGAAAAAAACCGGAGAAGCTTGCAAAGATGAGGCCATTATGGGTCGCCTTTAGGTGTCCTCTTCGGGATAACGTCATTTAAAGAACAAGAGTCAGCACAACGTTAAAAAAAAAAAAAAACTGTTGAAAAAACCGGAGGAGCTTGCCGAAGATAAGGCCATTACGGCTCGCCTTTAGGTGTCCTCCTCAGGATAGCGTCGTTTAAAGAACGAGAGTCAGCACAACGTAAAAAAAAAAATGAAAAAAAAACGGAAAAAAACTATGGAAAAAAAACCGGAGAAGCTTGCCAAAGATGAGGCCATTACGGCTCGCCTTTAGGTGTCCTCCTTGGGATAACGTCATTTACAGAACAAGAGTCAGCACAATGGAAAAAAAAATGAAGAAAAAACGGAAAAAAACTAGGGAAAAAAACCGGAGAAGCTTGCCAAAGATGAGGCCATTACGGCTCGCCTTTAGGTGTCCTCCTGGGATAACGTCATTTGAAGAACAAGAGTCAGCACAATGTAAAAATAAAAATAAAAAAAAAACTGAAAAAAAACTGAAGAAAAAACGAAAAAAAACTATGGAAAAAAACCGGAGAAGCTTGCCAAAGATGAGGGCATTACGGCTCGCCTTTAGGTGTCCTCCTCGGGATAACGTCATTTAAAGCACAAGAGTCAGCACAATGT
>NW_027255451.1:44070-59070 GCF_003086295.3 Arachis hypogaea | reverse complement strand
AAGCTTGCCAAAGATGAGGCCATTACGGCTCGCCTTTAGGTGTCCTCCTCGGGATAACGTCATTTAAAGAAAAGATTCAGCACAATGTAAAAAAAAAAAAAAAAAAAACTGAAAAAAACGGGAAAAAACTGTGGAAAAAAAACCGGAGGAGCTTGCCGAAGATGAGGCCATTACGGCTCGCCTTTAGGTGTCCTCCTCAGGATAGCGTCTTTTAAAGAACGAGAGTCAGCACAACGTAATAAAAAAAACTGAAAAAACCGGAAAAAAACCGGAAAAAAGCTGGAAAAAAACCGGAGGAGCTTGCCGAAGATGAGGCCATTACGGCTCGCCTTTAGGTGTCCTCCTCGGGATAACGTCATTTAAAGAACAAGAGTCAGTACAACGTAAAAAAAAAAAAAAAAAAAAAAAAAAAGAAAAAACTCGAAAAAAACCGGAAAAAACTGTGGAAAAAAGACGGAGGAGCTTGCCGAAGATGAGGCCATTACGGCTCGCCTTTAGGTGTCCTCTCAGGATAGCGTCGTTTAAAGAACGAGAGTCAGCACAACGTAAAAAAAAAAAAAAAAACTGAAAAAAAACAAAAAAAAACGGAAAAAAACTGTGGAAAAAAAACCGGAGAAGCTTGCCAAATATGTGGCCATTACGGGTCGCCTTTAGGTGTCCTCCTCGTGATAACGTCATTTAAAGAACAAGAGTCAGCATAACGTAAAAAAAAAAAAAAAAACTGTGGAAAAAACCGGAGGAGCTTGCCGAAGATAAGGCCATTACGGCTCGCCTTTAGGTGTCCTCCTTGGGATAACGTCATTTAAAGAACAAGAGTCAGCACAATGTTAAAAAAAAAAAAAAAAAAACTGAAAAAAACGGGAAAAAACTGTGGAAAAAAAAACCGGAGGAGCTTGCCGAAGATGAGGCCATTACGGCTCGCCTTTAGGTGTCCTCCTCAGGATAGTGTCGTTTAAAGAACGAGAGTCAGCACAACGTAATAAAAAAAAAACTGAAAAAAACCGGAAAAAACTGGAAAAAAGCCGGAAAAAAACCGGAGGAGCTTGCCGAAGATGAGGCCATTACGGCTCGCCTTTAGGTGTCCTCCTCGGGATAACGTCATTTAAAGAACAAGAGTCAGTACAACGTAAAAAAAAAAAAAAAAAAAAAAAAAAAAAAAAAAAAAAAAAAAAAAACTCGGAAAAAAAACTGTGGAAAAAAGCCGGAGGAGCTTGCCGAAGATGAGGCCATTACGGCTCGCCTTTAGGTGTCCTCCTCAGGATAGCGTCGTTTAAAGAACGAGAGTCAGCACAACGTTAAAAAAAAAAAAAAACTGAAAAAAAACGGAAAAAAAACGGAAAAAAACTGTGGAAAAAAAACCGGAGAAGCTTGCCAAATATGAGGCCATTACGGGTCGCCTTTAGGTGTCTTCCTCGGGATAACGTCATTTAAAGAACAAGAGTCAGCACAACGTAAAAAAAAAAAAAAACTGTGGAAAAAACCGGAGGAGGCCATTACGGCTCGCCTTTAGGTGTCCTCCTTAGGATAGCGTCGTTTAAAGAACGAGAGTCAGCACAACGTAAAAAAAAAAAAAAGTGAAAAAAAAACGGAAAAAAATTATGGAAAAAAACCGGAGAAGCTTGCCAAAGATGAGGCCATTACGGGTCGCATTTAGGTGTCCTCCTCGGGATAACGTCATTTAAAGAACAAGAGTCAGCACAATGTATAAAAAAAAAAAAACCGGAGGAGCTTGCCGAAGATGAGGCCAATACGGCTCGCCTTTAGGTGTCCTCCTCAGGTTAGCGTCGTTTAAAGAACGAGAGTCAGCACAACGTAAAAAAAAATAAAAAAAAAACGGAAAAAAACTATGGAAAAAAACCGGAGAAGCTTGCCAAAGATGAGGCCATTACGGCTCGCCTTTAGGTGTCCTCCTCGGGATAACGTCATTTAAAGAACAAGATTCAGCACAATGTAAAAAAAAAAAAAAAAAAAAAAAAAAAAAAAAAAAAAAAAAAAAAAACTGAAAAAACGGGAAAAAACTGTGGAAAAAAAACCGAAGGAGCTTGCCGAAGATGAGGCCATTACGGCTCGCCTTTAGGTGTCCTCCTCAGGATAGCGTCTTTTAAAGAACGAGAGTCAGCACAACGTAATAAAAAAAAACTGAAAAAAACCGGAAAAAAACCGGAAAAAAGCTGGAAAAAAACCGGAGGAGCTTGCCGAAGATGAGGCCATTACGGCTCGCCTTTAGGTGTCCTCCTCGGGATAACGTCATTTAAAGAACAAGAGTCAGTACAACGTAAAAAAAAAAAAAAAAAAAAAAAAAAAAAAAAAACTCAGAAAAAAACCGGAAAAAAACTGTGGAAAAAAGACGGAGGAGCTTGCCGAAGATGAGGCCATTACGGCTCGCCTTTAGGTGTCCTCCTCAGGATAGCGTCGTTTAAAGAACGAGAGTCAGCACAACGTAAAAAAAAAAAAAAAAACTGAAAAAAACAAAAAAACGGAAAAAAACTGTGGAAAAAAAACCGGAGAAGCTTGCCAAATATGTGGCCATTACGGGTCGCCTTTAGGTGTCCTCCTCGTGATAACGTCATTTAAAGAACAAGAGTCAGCATAACGTAAAAAAAAAAAAAATAACTGTGGAAAAAACCGGAGGAGCTTGCCGAAGATAAGGCCATTACGGCTCGCCTTTAGGTGTCCTCCTTGGGATAACGTCATTTAAAGAACAAGAGTCAGCACAATGTTAAAAAAAAAAAAAAAAAAAAAACTGAAAAAAACGGAAAAAACTGTGGAAAAAAAAACCGGAGGAGCTTGCCGAAGATGAGGCCATTACGGCTCGCCTTTAGGTGTCCTCCTCAGGATAGTGTCGTTTAAAGAACGAGAGTCAGCACAACGTAATAAAAAAAAACTGAAAAAAACCGGAAAAAAACTGGAAAAAAGCCGGAAAAAAACCGGAGGAGCTTGCCGAAGATGAGGCCATTACGGCTCGCCTTTAGGTGTCCTCCTCGGGATAACGTCATTTAAAGAACAAGAGTCAGCACAATGTAAAAAAAAAAAAAAAAAAAGCTGAAAAAAAACTGAAAAAAAAAACTGAAAAAAACGGAAAAAAACTATGGAAAAAAACCGGAGAAGCTTGGCAAAGATGAGGCCATTACGGCTCGCCTTTAGGTGTCCTCCTCGGGATAACGTCATTTAAAGAACAAGAGTCAGCACAATGTATAAAAAAAAAAAAAAACCGGAGGAGCTTGCCGAAGATGAGGCCAATACGGCTCGCCTTTAGGTGTCCTCCTCAGGTTAGCGTCGTTTAAAGAACGAGAGTCAGCACAACGTAAAAAAAAAAATAAAAAAAAAAAACGGAAAAAAACTATGGAAAAAAACCGGAGAAGCTTGCCAAAGATGAGGCCATTACGGCTCGCCTTTAGGTGTCCTCCTCGGGATAACGTCATTTAAAGAACAAGATTCAGCACAATGTAAAAAAAAAAAAAAAAAAAAAAAAAAAACTGAAAAAACGGAAAAAACTGTGGAAAAAAAACCGGAGGAGCTTGCCGAAGATGAGGCCATTACGGCTCGCCTTTAGGTGTCCTCCTCAGGATAGCGTCGTTTAAAGAACGAGAGTCAGCACAACGTAATAAAAAAAAAACTGAAAAAAACGGAAAAAAACGGAAAAAACTGGAAAAAAACCGGAGGAGCTTGCCGAAGATGAGGCCATTACGGCTCGCCTTTAGGTGTCCTCCTCGGGATAACGTCATTTAAAGAACAAGAGTCAGTACAACGTAAAAAAAAAAAAAAAAAAGAAAAAAACTCGAAAAAAACCGGAAAAAACTGTGGAAAAAAGACGGAGGAGCTTGCCGAAGATGAGGCCATTAGGCTCGCCTTTAGGTGTCCTCCTCAGGATAGCGTCGTTTAAAGAACGAGAGTCAGCACAACGTAAAAAAAAAAAAAAAAAAAAAAAAACTGAAAAAAAACAAAAAAAACGGAAAAAAACTGTGGAAAAAAAACCGGAGAAGCTTGCCAAAGATGAGGCCATTACGGGTCGCCTTTAGGTGTCCTCCTCGGGATAACGTCATTTAAAGAACAAGAGTCAGCATAACGTAAAAAAAAAAAAAAAAATAACTGTGGAAAAAACCGGAGGAGCTTGCCGAAGATAAGGCCATTACGGCTCGCCTTTAGGTGTCCTCCTCAGGATAGCGTCGTTTAAAGAACGAGAGTCAGCACAACGTAAAAAAAAAAAAAAACTGAAAAAAAACGGAAAAAAACTATGGAAAAAAAACCGAGAAGCTTGCCAAAGATGAGGCCATTACGGCTCGCCTTTAGGTGTCCTCCTTGGGATAACGTCATTTAAAGAACAAGAGTCAGCACAATGTAATAAAAAAAAAAAAAAACTGAAGAAAAAACGGAAAAAACTAGGGAAAAAAAACCGGAGAAGCTTGCCAAGGATGAGGCCATTACGGCTCGCCTTTGGTGTCCTCCTTGGGATAACGTCATTTAAGAACAAGAGTCAGCACAATGTAAAAAAAAAAAAAAAAAAAACTGAAGAAAAACGGAAAAAAACTATGGAAAAAAACCGGAAAAGCTTGCCAAGATGAGGCCATTACGGCTCGCCTTTAGGTGTCCTCCTCAGGATAGCGTCGTTTAAAGAACGAGAGTAGCACAACGTAAAAAAAAAAAAAAAAAAAAAAAAAAAAAAAAAAAAAACGGAAAAAAACTGTGGAAAAAAAACGGGAAGCTTGCCAAATATGAGGCCATTACGGGTCGCCTTTAGGTGTCTCCTCGGGATAACGTCATTTAAAGAACAAGAGTCAGCAAACGTAAAAAAAAAAAAAACTGTGGAAAAAACCGGAGGAGCTTGCCGAAGATAAGGCCATTACGGCTCGCCTTTAGGTGTCCTCCTCAGGATAGCGTGTTTAAAGAACGAGAGTCAGCACAACGTAAAAAAAAAAAAAAAAAAAAAAAAAAAAAAAAAAAAAAAAAAAAAAAAAAAACTGAAAAAAAAAACGGAAAAAAACTATGGAAAAAACCGGAGAAGCTTGCCAAAGATGAGGCCATTACGGCTCGCCTTTAGGTGTCCTCCTTGGGATAACGTCATTTAAAGAACAAGAGTCAGCACAATGTTAAAAAAAAAAAAAAAAAAACTGAAAAAAAGGGAAAAAACTGTGGAAAAAAAACCGGAGGAGCTTGCCGAAGATGAGGCCATTACGGCTCGCCTTTAGGTGTCCTCCTCAGGATAGTGTCGTTTAAAGAACGAGAGTCAGCACAACGTAATAAAAAAAAAAAAACTGAAAAAAACCGGAAAAAAACTGGAAAAAAGCCGAAAAAAAACCGGAGGAGCTTGCCGAAGATGAGGCCATTACGGCTCGCCTTTAGGTGTCCTCCTCGGGATAACGTCATTTAAAGAACAAGAGTCAGTACAACGTAAAAAAAAAAAAAAAAAAAAAAAAACTCGGAAAAAAACTGTGGAAAAAATCCGGAGGAGCTTGCCGAAGATGAGGCCATTACGGCTCGCCTTTAGGTGTCCTCCTCAGGATAGCGTCGTTTAAAGAACGAGAGTCAGCACAACGTTAAAAAAAAAAAAACTGAAAAAAAACGGAAA
This sequence comes from Arachis hypogaea, assembly GCF_003086295.3. Lineage (NCBI taxonomy): Eukaryota > Viridiplantae > Streptophyta > Magnoliopsida > Fabales > Fabaceae > Arachis > Arachis hypogaea. The sequence continues at coordinate 53,504 of NW_027255451.1, read as the reverse complement.
AAAAACGGAAAAAACTGTGGAAAAAAACCGGAGAAGCTTGCCAAATATGAGGCCATTACGGGTCGCCTTTAGGTGTCTTCCTCGGGATAACGTCATTTAAAGAACAAGAGTCAGCACAACGTAAAAAAAAAAAAAAACTGTGGAAAAAACCGGAGGAGGCCATTACGGCTCGCCTTTAGGTGTCCTCCTTAGGATAGCGTCGTTTAAAGAACGAGAGTCAGCACAACGTAAAAAAAAAAAAAAAAAAAAAAAAAAAAAAGTGAAAAAAAAACGGAAAAAAATTATGGAAAAAAAACCGGAGAAGCTTGCCAAAGATGAGGCCATTACGGGTCGCATTTAGGTGTCCTCCTCGGGATAACGTCATTTAAAGAACAAGAGTCAGCACAATGTATAAAAAAAAAAAAAACCGGAGGAGCTTGCCGAAGATGAGGCCAATACGGCTCGCCTTTAGGTGTCCTCCTCAGGTTAGCGTCGTTTAAAGAACGAGAGTCAGCACAACGTAAAAAAAAATAAAAAAAAAACGGAAAAAAACTATGGAAAAAAACCGGAGAAGCTTGCCAAAGATGAGGCCATTACGGCTCGCCTTTAGGTGTCCTCCTCGGGATAACGTCATTTAAAGAACAAGATTCAGCACAATGTAAAAAAAAAAAAAAAAAAAATGAAAAAAACGGGAAAAAACTGTGGAAAAAAAACCGGAGGAGCTTGCCGAAGATGAGGCCATTACGGCTCGCCTTTAGGTGTCCTCCTCAGGATAGCGTCTTTTAAAGAACGAGAGTCAGCACAACGTAATAAAAAAAAACTGAAAAAAACCGGAAAAAAACCGGAAAAAAGCTGGAAAAAAACCGGAGGAGCTTGCCGAAGATGAGGCCATTACGGCTCGCCTTTAGGTGTCCTCCTCGGGATAACGTCATTTAAAGAACAAGAGTCAGTACAACGTAAAAAAAAAAAAAAAAAAAAAAAAAAAAAAAAAACTCAGAAAAAACCGGAAAAAAAACTGTGGAAAAAAGACGGAGGAGCTTGCCGAAGATGAGGCCATTACGGCTCGCCTTTAGGTGTCTCCTCAGGATAGCGTCGTTTAAAGAACGAGAGTCAGCACAACGTAAAAAAAAAAAAAAAACGAAAAAAAACAAAAAAAAACGGAAAAAACTGTGGAAAAAAAACCGGAGAAGCTTGCCAAATATGTGGCCATTACGGGTCGCCTTTAGGTGTCCTCCTCGTGATAACGTCATTTAAAGAACAAGAGTCAGCATAACGTAAAAAAAAAAAAAAATAACTGTGGAAAAAACCGGAGGAGCTTGCCGAAGATAAGGCCATTACGGCTCGCCTTTAGGTGTCCTCCTTGGGATAACGTCATTTAAAGAACAAGAGTCAGCACAATGTTAAAAAAAAAAAAAAAAAAAACTGAAAAAAACGGGAAAAAACTGTGGAAAAAAAAAACCGGAGGAGCTTGCCGAAGATGAGGCCATTACGGCTCGCCTTTAGGTGTCCTCCTCAGGATAGTGTCGTTTAAAGAACGAGAGTCAGCACAACGTAATAAAAAAAAAACTGAAAAAAACCGGAAAAAACTGGAAAAAAGCCGGAAAAAAACCGGAGGAGCTTGCCGAAGATGAGGCCATTACGGCTCGCCTTTAGGTGTCCTCCTCGGGATAACGTCATTTAAAGAACAAGAGTCAGTACAACGTAAAAAAAAAAAAAAAAAAAAAAAAAAAAAAAAAAAAAAAAAACTCGGAAAAAAAACTGTGGAAAAAACCGGAGGAGCTTGCCGAAGATGAGGCCATTACGGCTCGCCTTTAGGTGTCCTCCTCAGGATAGCGTCGTTTAAAGAACGAGAGTCAGCACAACGTTAAAAAAAAAAAAAAAACTGAAAAAAAAACGGAAAAAAAACGGAAAAAAACTGTGGAAAAAAAACCGGAGAAGCTTGCCAAATATGAGGCCATTACGGGTCGCCTTTAGGTGTCTTCCTCGGGATAACGTCATTTAAAGAACAAGAGTCAGCACAACGTAAAAAAAAAAAAAAAAACTGTGGAAAAAACCGGAGGAGGCCATTACGGCTCGCCTTTAGGTGTCCTCCTTAGGATAGCGTCGTTTAAAGAACGAGAGTCAGCACAACGTAAAAAAAAAAAAAAAAAAAAAAAAAAAAGTGAAAAAAAAACGGAAAAAAATTATGGAAAAAAAACCGGAGAAGCTTGCCAAAGATGAGGCCATTACGGGTCGCATTTAGGTGTCCTCCTCGGGATAACGTCATTTAAAGAACAAGAGTCAGCACAATGTATAAAAAAAAAAAAACCGGAGGAGCTTGCCGAAGATGAGGCCAATACGGCTCGCCTTTAGGTGTCCTCCTCAGGTTAGCGTCGTTTAAAGAACGAGAGTCAGCACAACGTAAAAAAAAAATAAAAAAAAACGGAAAAAAACTATGGAAAAAAACCGGAGAAGCTTGCCAAAGATGAGGCCATTACGGCTCGCCTTTAGGTGTCCTCCTCGGGATAACGTCATTTAAAGAACAAGATTCAGCACAATGTAAAAAAAAAAAAAAAAAACTGAAAAAAACGGGAAAAAACTGTGGAAAAAAAACCGGAGGAGCTTGCCGAAGATGAGGCCATTACGGCTCGCCTTTAGGTGTCCTCCTCAGGATAGCGTCTTTTAAAGAACGAGAGTCAGCACAACGTAATAAAAAAAAACTGAAAAAAACCGGAAAAAAAACCGGAAAAAAGCTGGAAAAAAACCGGAGGAGCTTGCCGAAGATGAGGCCATTACGGCTCGCCTTTAGGTGTCCTCCTCGGGATAACGTCATTTAAAGAACAAGAGTCAGTACAACGTAAAAAAAAAAAAAAAAAAAAAAAAAAAAAAAAAAAACTCAGAAAAAACGGAAAAAAACTGTGGAAAAAAACGGAGGAGCTTGCCGAAGATGAGGCCATTACGGCTCGCCTTTAGGTGTCCTCCTCAGGATAGCGTCGTTTAAAGAACGAGAGTCAGCACAACGTAAAAAAAAAAAAAAAAAAAGAAAAAAAACAAAAAAAAACGGAAAAAAACTGTGGAAAAAAAACCGGAGAAGCTTGCCAAATATGTGGCCATTACGGTCGCCTTTAGGTGTCCTCCTCGGATAACGTCATTTAAAGAACAAGAGTCAGCATAACGTAAAAAAAAAAAAAAAATAACTGTGGAAAAAACCGGAGGAGCTTGCCGAAGATAAGGCCATTACGGCTCGCCTTTAGGTGTCCTCCTTGGGATAACGTCATTTAAAGAACAAGAGTCAGCACAATGTTAAAAAAAAAAAAAAAAAAAAAAAAAAAACGGGAAAAAACTGTGGAAAAAAAAACCGGAGGAGCTTGCCGAAGATGAGGCCATTACGGCTCGCCTTTAGTGTCCTCCTCAGGATAGTGTCGTTTAAAGAACGAGAGTCAGCACAACGTAAAAAAAAAAAAAACTGAAAAAAACGGAAAAAAACGGAAAAAAAGCGGAAAAAAACCGGAGAGCTTGCCAAGATGAGGCCATTACGGCTCGCCTTTAGGTGTCCTCCTCGGGATAACGTCATTTAAAGAACAAGAGCAGACAACGTAAAAAAAAAAAAAAAAAAAAAAAAAAAAAAAAAAAAAAAAAAAGAAAAAAAACTGTGGAAAAAACCGGAGGAGCTTGCGAAGATGAGGCCATTACGGCTCGCCTTTAGGTGTCCTCCTCAGGATAGCGTCGTTTAAAGAACGAGAGTCAGCACAACGTTAAAAAAAAAAAAAAAACTGAAAAAAAAACGGAAAAAAAACGGAAAAAAACTGTGGAAAAAAAACCGGAGAAGCTTGCCAAAATGAGGCCATTACGGTCGCCTTTAGGTGTCTCCTCGGGATAACGTCATTTAAAGAACAAGAGTCAGCACAAGTAAAAAAAAAAAAAAAAACTGTGGAAAAAACCGGAGGAGGCCATTACGGCTCGCCTTTAGGTGTCCTCCTTAGGATAGCGTCGTTTAAAGAACGAGAGTCAGCACAACGTAAAAAAAAAAAAAAAAAAAAAAAAAAAAAAGTGAAAAAAAAAACGGAAAAAAATTATGGAAAAAAAACCGGAGAAGCTTGCCAAAGATGAGGCCATTACGGGTCGCATTTAGGTGTCCTCCTCGGGATAACGTCATTTAAAGAACAAGAGTCAGCACAATGTATAAAAAAAAAAAAAAAACCGGAGGAGCTTGCCGAAGATGAGGCCAATACGGCTCGCCTTTAGGTGTCCTCCTCAGGTTAGCGTCGTTTAAAGAACGAGAGTCAGCACAACGTAAAAAAAAAAAAAAAAAAACGGAAAAAAAAACTATGGAAAAAAACCGGAGAAGCTTGCCAAAGATGAGGCCATTACGGCTCGCCTTTAGGTGTCCTCCTCGGGATAACGTCATTTAAAGAACAAGATTCAGCACAATGTAAAAAAAAAAAAAAAAAAAAAAAAAAATGAAAAAAACGGGAAAAAACTGTGGAAAAAAAACCGGAGGAGCTTGCCGAAGATGAGGCCATTACGGCTCGCCTTTAGGTGTCCTCCTCAGGATAGCGTCTTTTAAAGAACGAGAGTCAGCACAACGTAATAAAAAAAAACTGAAAAAAACCGGAAAAAAACCGGAAAAAAGCTGGAAAAAAACCGGAGGAGCTTGCCGAAGATGAGGCCATTACGGCTCGCCTTTAGGTGTCCTCCTCGGGATAACGTCATTTAAAGAACAAGAGTCAGTACAACGTAAAAAAAAAAAAAAAAAAAAAAAAAAAAGAAAAAAACTCAGAAAAAAACCGGAAAAAAACTGTGGAAAAAAGACGGAGGAGCTTGCCGAAGATGAGGCCATTACGGCTCGCCTTTAGGTGTCCTCCTCAGGATAGCGTCGTTTAAAGAACGAGAGTCAGCACAACGTAAAAAAAAAAAAAAAAAAAGAAAAAAAACAAAAAAAAACGGAAAAAAACTGTGGAAAAAAAACCGAGAAGCTTGCCAAATATGTGGCCATTACGGGTCGCCTTTAGGTGTCCTCCTCGTGATAACGTCATTTAAAGAACAAGAGTCAGCATAACGTAAAAAAAAAAAAAAAATAACTGTGGAAAAAACCGGAGGAGCTTGCCGAAGATAAGGCCATTACGGCTCGCCTTTAGGTGTCCTCCTGGGATAACGTCATTTAAAGAACAAGAGTCAGCACAATGTAAAAAAAAAAAAAAAACTGAAAAAAAACGGAAAAACTTGGAAAAAAAACCGAGAGCTTGCCAAGATGAGGCCATTACGGCTCGCCTTTAGTGTCCTCCTGGATAGTCTTTAAAGAACAGAGTCAGCACAATAAAAAAAAAAAAAAAAAAAACGGAAAAAACGGAAAAAACCGGAAAAAAACCGGAGGAGCTTGCCGAAGATGAGGCCATTACGGCTCGCCTTTAGGTGTCCTCCTCGGGATAACGTCATTTAAAGAACAAGAGTCAGACAACGTAAAAAAAAAAAAAAAAAAAAATGAAAAAAAACGGAAAAAAACTGTGGAAAAAAAACCGGAGGAGCTTGCCGAAGATGAGGCCATTACGGCTCGCCTTTAGGTGTCCTCCTCAGGATAGCGTCGTTTAAAGAACGAGAGTCAGCACAACGTTAAAAAAAAAAAAAAAACTGAAAAAAACGGAAAAAAAAACGGAAAAAAACTGTGGAAAAAAAACCGGAGAAGCTTGCCAAATATGAGGCCATTACGGTCGCCTTTAGGTGTCTTCCTCGGGATAACGTCATTTAAAGAACAAGAGTCAGCACAACGTAAAAAAAAAAAAAAAAACTGTGGAAAAAACCGGAGGAGGCCATTACGGCTCGCCTTTAGGTGTCCTCCTTAGGATAGCGTCGTTTAAAGAACGAGAGTCAGCACAACGTAAAAAAAAAAAAAAAAAAAAAAAAAGTGAAAAAAAAACGGAAAAAAATATGGAAAAAAAACCGGAGAAGCTTGCCAAAGATGAGGCCATTACGGGTCGCATTTAGGTGTCCTCCTCGGGATAACGTCATTTAAAGAACAAGAGTCAGCACAATGTATAAAAAAAAAAAAAAACCGGAGGAGCTTGCCGAAGATGAGGCCAATACGGCTCGCCTTTAGGTGTCCTCCTCAGGTTAGCGTCGTTTAAAGAACGAGAGTCAGCACAACGTAAAAAAAAAATAAAAAAAAAAACGGAAAAAACTATGGAAAAAAACCGGAGAAGCTTGCCAAGATGAGGCCATTACGGCTCGCCTTTAGGTGTCCTCCTCGGGATAACGTCATTTAAAGAACAAGATTCAGCACAATGTAAAAAAAAAAAAAAAAAAAACTGAAAAAAACGGGAAAAAACTGTGGAAAAAAAACCGGAGGAGCTTGCCGAAGATGAGGCCATTACGGCTCGCCTTTAGGTGTCCTCCTCAGGATAGCGTCTTTTAAAGAACGAGAGTCAGCACAACGTAATAAAAAAAAAACTGAAAAAAAACCGGAAAAAAAACCGGAAAAAAACTGGAAAAAAACCGGAGGAGCTTGCCGAAGATGAGGCCATTACGGCTCGCCTTTAGGTGTCCTCCTCGGATAACGTCATTTAAAGAACAAGAGTCAGTACAACGTAAAAAAAAAAAAAAAAAAAAAAAAAGAAAAAAAGAAAAAAACTCAGAAAAAAACGGACAAAAAACTGTGGAAAAAAGACGGAGGAGCTTGCCGAAGATGAGGCCATTACGGCTCGCCTTTAGGTGTCCTCCTCAGGATAGCGTCGTTTAAAGAACGAGAGTCAGCACAACGTAAAAAAAAAAAAAAAAAACAGAAAAAAAACAAAAAAAACGGAAAAAACTGTGGAAAAAAAACCGGAGAAGCTTGCCAAATATGTGGCCATTACGGGTCGCCTTTAGGTTCCTCCTCGTGATAACGTCATTTTAAAGAACAAGAGTCAGCATAACGTAAAAAAAAAAAAAAATAACTGTGGAAAAAACCGGAGGAGCTTGCCGAAGATAGGCCATTACGGCTCGCCTTTAGGTGTCCTCCTTGGGATAACGTCATTTAAAGAACAAGAGTCAGCACAATGTTAAAAAAAAAAAAAAAAAAAACTGAAAAAAACGGGAAAAAACTGTGGAAAAAAAAACCGGAGGAGCTTGCCGAAGATGAGGCCATTACGGCTCGCCTTTAGTGTCCTCCTCAGGATAGGTCGTTTTAAAGAACGAGAGTCAGCACAACGTAATAAAAAAAAAAACTGAAAAAAACCGGAAAAAAACTGGAAAAAAGCGGAAAAAAACCGGAGGAGCTTGCCGAAGATGAGGCCATTACGGCTCGCCTTTAGGTGTCCTCCTCGGGATAACGTCATTTAAAGAACAAGAGCAGTACAACGTAAAAAAAAAAAAAAAAAAAAAAAAAAAAAAAAAAAAAAAAAAAAAAAAACCGGAAAAAAACTGTGGAAAAAAACGGAGGAGCTTCCGAAGATGAGGCCATTACGGCTCGCTTTAGGTGTCCTCCTCAGATAGCGTCGTTAAAGAACGAGATCAGCACAACGTAAAAAAAAAAAAAAAAAAAAAAAAAACTGAAAAAAAAAAAAAACGGAAAAAAACTGTGGAAAAAAAAAACCGGAGAGCTTGCCAAATATGAGGCCATTACGGGTCGCCTTTAGGTGTCCTTCCTCGTGGATAACGTCATTTAAAGAACAAGAGTCAGCCATAACGTACAACAAAAAAAAAAAAATCAACTGTTTGGAAAAAAACCGGAGGAGCTTGCCGAAGATAAGGCCATTACGGTCGCTTTAGTGTCCTCCGGGATAACGTATTTAAAGACAAGGTCAGCACATGTATAAAAAAAAAAAAAGCCGAGGAGCTTGGAAGATGAGCCATTACGGCCTGCCTTTAGGTTCCTCTCAGGATTAGCGTCGTTTAAAGAACGAGAGTCAGCACAACGTAAAAAAAAAAAAAAAAAAAAAACGGAAAAAAAACTGGAAAAAAACCGGAGAGCTTGCCGAAGATGGCCATTACGGCTCGCCTTTAGGTGTCCTCCTCGGGATAACGTCATTTAAAGAACAGAGTCAGCACAATGTAAAAAAAAAAAAAAAAAAAATGAAAAAAAACGGGAAAAAATGTGGAAAAAAAGGAGGAGCTTGCCGAAGATGAGGCCATTACGGCTCGCCTTTAGGTGTCCTCCTCAGGATAGCGTCGTTTAAAGAACGAGAGTCAGCACAACGTAAAAAAAAAAAACTGAAAAAAACGGAAAAAACGGAAAAAACTGGAAAAAAACCGGAGAGCTTGCCGAAAAGAGGCCATTACGGCTCGCCTTTAGGTGTCCTCCTCGGGATAACGTCATTTAAAGAACAAGAGTCAGCATAAACGTAAAAAAAAAAAAAAAAGGAAAAAACGGCTGTGGAAGAGGAGCTTGCCAAGATGAGGCCATTACGGCTCGCCTTTAGGTGTCCTCCTCGGATAGCGTCATTTAAAGAACAGAGTCAGCACAACGTAAAAAAAAAAAAAAAAAAAAAAAACGGAAAAAATGTGGAAAAAAAACCGGAGGAGCTTGCCAAGATGAGGCCATTACGGCTCGCCTTTAGGTGTCCTCCTCGGATAAGGTTTTAAAGAACGAGTCAGCACAACGTAAAAAAAAAAAAAAAAACTGTGGAAAAAAAAAAAAGGAGAGCTTGCCGAAGATGAAGGCCATTACGGCTCGCCTTTAGGTGTCCTCCTCGGGATAGCGTCATTTAAAGAACAAGAGTCAGCACAATGTAAAAAAAAAAAAAAAAAAAAAAAAAAACTGAAAAAACTGGGAAAAAACTGTGGACCGGAGAGCTTGCCGAAGATGAGGCCATTACGGCTCGCCTTTAGGTGTCCTCCTCGGGATAGTCATTTAAAGAACAGAGTCAGCACAACGTAAAAAAAAAAAAAAAAAAAACCGGAGGAGCTTGCCGAAGATGAGGCCATTACGGCTCGCCTTTAGGTGTCCTCCTCAGGATAACGTCATTTAAAGAACGAGAGTCAGCAAACGTAAAAAAAAAAAAAAAAAAACGGAAAAAAAACGGAAAAAAACTGGAAAAAAACCGGAGAGCTTGCCAAAGATGAGGCCATTACGGCTCGCCTTTAGGTGTCCTCCTCGGGATAACGTCATTTAAAGAACAGAGTCAGCACAACGTAAAAAAAAAAAAAAAAAAAAAAAAAAAAAAAACGGAAAAAACTGTGGAAAAAAAAACCGGAGAAGCTTGCCAAATGAGGCCATTACGGCTCGCCTTTAGGTGTCCTCCTCGGGATAACGTCATTTAAAGAACAAGAGTCAGCACAACGTAAAAAAAAAAAAAAAAACTGAAAAAAACGGAAAAAACTGGAAAAAAACCGGAGGCTTGCCAAGATGAGGCCATTACGGCTCGCCTTTAGGTGTCCTCCTCAGGATAGTCGTTTAAAGAACAGAGTCAGCACAACGTAAAAAAAAAAAAAAAAAAAAAAAAAAAAAAAACGGAAAAAACGAAAAAAACTGTGGAAAAAACCGGAGGAGCTTGCCAAGATGA
>NW_027255451.1:22592-43070 GCF_003086295.3 Arachis hypogaea | reverse complement strand
TGACCATATTTCAACCGAAAGCCCCTTTCAAAACTCACCACCCACACAAACTTCCATGGACCACCCGAGCCTCTCAAGATTGAGACCATGCTTGAAAAATATGCGAAAGAAGCACAAATATTCGAGAAAAGGCAAGAAGCATTCTTCAAAAATATGAATGGAGAAGTAGAGAAAATAAGGAGGAGCTTAGAACCACTGAGCAAGAAAAATGAAGGCCAATTGATGGATATGAAGGAGAAAGTGGAAGAGCAAGATAAGGAGGCCACTGCATCAAGTGAACTTTCAATGAAGAATGAGGTGGTTGAACCTGAAACTTCACTTGAGATGACAAGAGAACATGAAGACTCACAACTCTCACAAACCTTCCTGGACCAAAATGCCTCAACACCTGAATCCATGATTGAAAGGTATGACGAGGAGATGAAGAAATGTTGGGAAGATCGACAAACCTCTCCTATGATAGAGCTATTAAAACAAATGTTGGGTGTAAAAGAGGAAGTGGATGAGCAAGAAAATGAAGAAGTCATTCCAAACTCAAGTGAGGCAGAGAAGTACATAAAGGAGGAGTTCATGGAACCACCAATACAAAAGGCTCTGGATGAATACAAAACTCCAACAATCACACAACCACCAAGACTTGGATTCAAAGAAGTGAAGGCAATTGACAAAAGCACCAAGAAGAGGATTGTGACCAAACTACCAAGGACAACATTCAAGAGGAGGTCAACCACAAGCAATCCAACCCCTGGACCAATAGCAAGCAAGCTCAATCAAGCCATGTACAACAGAAAGCTTGCTGAGAGGAAACCAAGACAGGGGGCAATAGCTGAATCTTTTCCTCTCTTGAAGTCATTCCTCTTAACAAATTGGAAGAAGAGGAAGAAAGTAAAGAACAGGTAGACAGTAGGTATATTTCTTCTCCTTGCTTTGTTTAAATCTCAATAAATTGGCATATGGTTACATTCTAAGTTTGGTGTTGCCTTGCAACAAATTGTTTTCAATCTTTTTGGATGATTGCATCAAATTAAAAATGAAAGCGACACATCAAGATTCGAAGTTTGGTGTGCCACCTACTTTTCTATGCAAATCATTCAGCAACACCACTTGTCTGCATGACCATAATGTCTTTGCAGTGTTAATTTTCTTTTGGTTTGATATTTTGTTATTCTGTTTACTTTAGTTAATTCTTTTTTTTAATACTTTCATTTTAGTTGCTTATTCGCTGTGTTTATTAATACATCACCAAGAGAGCTTTATTAATGACAGAATCTTGGCTTGGTGATTGTATTTAATAAAGAACAGTTTCATTTGCTTGGTTTTAATTCAAATAAATGGACATAGGATTGCATTCTAAGTTTGGTGTTGCTATGCAACACAATTTGCTTCAAATCTTTACTGGATACTTGCATTGATTCCAAGCGAAAGTGTCACACTAAGTTTGGTGTGCCACTTATTCTTTATGCAAAGTATTATGCTCACCTTCTTAAGCTTGCAATCACAATGTCTCTGTCTCTTATGTCTTGATTATTATCTTTAATTTTGCTTGCTTAAAACACATGTGCTACTAACATTTCATTGTGTAAAGACATTCATGACCCATCTTAGCCCCATAGCCATTGTTCTAATTGTTGCTTGAGGATGAGCAAGCATTCTGAGTTTGGTATGGGAAGGAGGAGAATGGGAGGAAAATGACAACAATAGAGAAGATGAACTACAAGGTTGTAAAGTTCTTTTTCCTCTCATTTGTTTCAAGCACTATAAACTGCATGATTGTCTTTACCTTCTCTGTATGCATGTGTGTATGAAAAGGCATAGTTTGATTTCTAAATTGCAACATGGTGCTATGTCATTATGATTACCAACTTGAGTTTTGTGAATTCAAAAGCAACAAGGTATCATGATCATAAACAAACAAGGCATTAAAGAAGATTTTAGCATGTGCATAAAAGTATTGGGAAGCTAGTATGTTTGATTGTTGCTTAATTGCATTAGATTTTATTTAATTGAAGTTTTCATCTAGGACATTTTGTGAAATCTTTTGAAAATCATGAAAACCTTGAAGAAGCAAATGCAAAAATAAAGCGAGAAAAGAAAAGGGAAAGAGTGAGAAAGCTGAAGGCTCTGAGTACCAATGGCAATTTATTTGCTAAGTACTTGTGGTGTTTATGTATCAAGCCAAATGCTTGAAAACAAAACACTTAGAAGTCAAGGCTAGGCTCAAAGTGCAAAAGCACTCCCTCAAAGCTCAAGGCTCTGAGCATCAATGATTAGAGAGTTAAGGAAAGAAAAGAAAAATGAGCTTAATGAAGTCCTCTAAAAAAAAAAAAAAAAAACTCGGATAAAAACCGGAAAAAAAAAACTGTGGAAAAAAATCGGAAGAGCTTGCCGAAGATGAGGTCATTACGGCTCGCCTTTAGGTGTCCTCCTCAGGATAGCGTCGTTTAAAGAACGAGAGTCAGCACAACGTAAAAAAAAAAAAAAAAAAGGAAAAAAGCCGGAAAGAAATTGTGGAAAAAAACCGGAGGAGCTTGCCGAAGATGACGTCATTACGGCTCGCCTTTAGGTGTCCTCCTCAGGATAGCGTCGTTTAAAGAACGAGAGTCAGCACAACGTATAAAAAAAACTCGGGAAGAAAAAAACTCGGAAAAAAACTGTGGAAAAAACCGGAGGAGCTTGCCGAAGATGAGGCCATTACGGCTCGCCTTTAGGTGTCCTCCTCGGGATAACGTCATTTAAAGAACAAGAGTCAGCACAACGTAAAAAAAAAAAAATTCGGATAAAAACCGGAAAAAAACTGTGGAAAAAAACCGGAGGAGCTTGCCGAAGATGACGTCATTATGGCTCGCCTTTAGGTGTCCTCCTCAGGATAGCGTCGTTTAAAGAACGAGAGTCAGCACAACGTAAAAAAAAAAAAAAAAAAAAAAAAAAAAAAAAAAAAAGAAAAAAACTATGGAAAAAAAACCGGAAAAGCTTGCCAAAGATGAGGCCATTACGGCTCGCCTTTAGGTGTCCTCCTCGGGATAACGTCATTTAAAGAACAAGAGTCAGCACAACATAACGTTTAAAAAAAAAAAAAAAACTCGGATAAAAACCGGAAAAAAAAACTGTGGAAAAAAACCGGAGGAGCTTGCCGAAGATGTGGTCATTACGGCTCGCCTTTCGGCGTCCTCCTCAAGATAGCGTCGTTTAAAGAACGAGAGTCAGCACAACGTAAAAAAAAATGAAAAAAAAAACGGAAAAAAACGGGAAAAAACTGTGGAAAAAAAACCGGAGAAGCTTGCCAAAGATGAGGCCATTACGGCTCGCCTTTAGGTGTCCTCCTCGGGATAGCGTCGTTTAAAGAACGAGAGTCAGCACAACGTATAAAAAAAAAAAAAAAACTCGGATAAAAAACTGTGGAAAAAACCGGAGGAGCTTGCCGAAGATGAGGCCATTACGGCTCGCCTTTAGGTGTCCTCCTCGGGATAACGTCATTTAAAGAACAAGAGTCAGCACAACGTAAAAAAAAAAAAATTCGGATAAAAACCAGAAAAAAACTGTGGAAAAAAACCGGAGGAGCTTGCCGAAGATGACGTCATTACGGCTCGCCTTTAGGTGTCCTCCTTAAGATAGCGTCGTTTAAAGAACGAGAGTCAGCACAACGTAAAAAAAAAAACTGAAAAAAAAAAAGAAAAAAACTATGGGAAAAAAACCGGAGAAGCTTGCCAAAGATGAGGCCATTACGGCTCGCCTTTAGGTGTGCTCCTCGGGATAACGTCATTTAAAGAACAAGAGTCAGCATGATGACAAGTCATCCTAGCCTAGTTTAACTAGTCTTTTTCTTTTGTTTTCATTAGAATTATGCACTTTCTTGAGCTACAAGCAAGCCAATTAGCTAGATTTTCATGTTTCCCTTGATTGAATCAACCATGTATAAATTCATGCCATTTCATGAGGTTTTATGCTATAATTGTTGCATATTATGATAGAATGAATATCTCATGATTATGAGCATAGCTTTGATGAGTTTGGTTGATTAATTATAGGTGAAGAAAGCTTGGAGAAAGGTTGAAGTAAGAAGGAATAGCTAGGAGTAAAGAGAAGACAATGGAATAAGTGAAATTGAACCAGGAAGCAAAAAGCTGGACCTAAAGTTAGCATCAAACTTTTGCACAAACTTTTGGTTGAAAAGTTAGCCCCAACGTTAGCCCCCTAACTTGGAGGCTAACGTTGGAACTTGAAAATCACTCCCTGGGTATCAAAAGTTTGCGCCAACGTTAGCCCCCTAACTTTGAGGCTAACGTTGGCACATGAAATTCTCCCCTGGGCACCAAAAGTTTGCGCCAACGTTAGCCCCTTAACTTTGAGGCTAACGTTGGCACATGAAATTCTCCCCTGGGCACCAAAAGTTTGCGCCAACGTTAGCCCCCTAACTTTGAGGCTAACGTTGGCTCATGAACATCACAAGGAGGAGCAAAAGTTTGCGCCAACGTTAGCCCCCTAACTTGGTGGCTAACGTTGGCGCCACAAGCACACAAGGCAAGGCCAACGTTAGGGTCAAAGTTAGACCCCTAACGTTGGCACCAACGTTCATATCAGCAAGTTTTGTGGGCTGCTATGAAAAGTTGGAGCCAAAGTTAGACCCCTAACTTTAGCTCCAACTTTTGGTCCAACTTTTGCAAAACTCCAACCCGGTTCAATTGGTTCACTTTGGTTCTTCTCCAAACTTCAAGAGCAATCAACCAAGGCCTCTTTCAACCTAATCCCACCATGAGCAAAGGCCCAACTCAAGGCTTGAAGATCATTTGAAGAAAGTGTATAAATAGGATAGAATTTAAGTTCTTCGGAGAGCTTTTCTTTTGAATTTTCATAATAGTTTTCAGAGAGCTTTGGATATTGAGTGATCTTTAATTTCTTTGTCTTGGGGAAGGAGAATTCACTTCTCTTCCTCTTCATTTTATTGCTTTCAATTTCAATTACAATTGTCTTGGATCTTGGGTTGGAGAATTGAAGAAATTCTGTTTCAATCTCATCCTTGGATCTCTCTGTTTATTTACTGCAATTGAATTTCCGTTTCTGTTACTTGATTCTCATCTACTTTCTTTGAAATTTAAAATTCCCTTGCAATTGTTCTTGTTGGATCTAGGAAGGCATTGAGATCTAGACTTGGTTTTCTAGTCTCTGGGTCCTGAGATCTGATTTCCCATTTTCAATTCTCTGTTTACTGCTTTATATGTTCATTTACTTTTCTGTTTCAGATCCGATTCAATCCCAATTCCCTTTTACTCTTCTGTTTAATGCAATTCAACTTTTCCTTGTTTAAATTCTGCAAATCCAATCCCCAATTCCCTTTACAATTCCAGCCATTTACATTTCTTGCACTTTAAGATTCCGCTATTTACATTTCTTGCATTCTAAGTTTCTGCTATTTAATTTCTTGTTCTTTAAGATTCAGCACTTTAATTCCCTGTTCTCTTTACTTCCATGCAATTTAATTTCTGCACATCACAAAACACTCAACCAAATCTTGATTCGCTTGACTAAATTAACCACTAAGCTAAAATTGCTCAATCCTTCAATCCCTGTGGGATCGACCTCACTCCCGTGAGTTTTTATTACTTGATACGACCTGGTACACTTGCCGGTTACATTTGTGTGTTTTGGGGGAAATTTATTTTTCACCAAAATACTCATCAAGTTTTTGGCGCCGTTGCCGGGGATTGATTAGATTGACAATGATAAAGTGAGGTGGTGATCTAGATCAAGCACTTTTTCTTTAATTTTCGACTAACCCACTAACTGTTTGATTTTTTGCTTAATCTAACTAACACTTCAATCTGGCAGTAAATTGAAGTGTCACTGGTTTTGTGCATTTCTCATGCTCTGCTTGTATGTCAGGTACAAGAAGAACCATACCCAATTTTCATGAACAAGACGAAAGAACTCTCAGGAGGTTAAGAAGAGCTGAAAGAGGAAAAAATATTGTTGGAGAAGAGGAATCAGACGAAAAATTCCAAGAGATGGAGGAACATTTAACCAATCCACCAGGTGGAGAAGACAACAACAATGGCAACCCACCCCAGAGGAGAGTTTTGGCTTCCTATACCTTTGCAAATCCTAGACATTGTGGGAGCAGCATCTTGGCTCCAAATGTCAATGCTAACAATTTTGAACTCAAGCCACAACTCATCACTTTGGTTCAGAACAATTGCTCTTTTGGTGGAGGACCACTTGAGGACCCACACCAACATTTATCCACTTTCTTGAGGATATGCAACACTGTCAAAACTAATGGAGTGCCCCCTGACAGTTACAAGCTGATGCTATTCCCATTTTCTCTCAGGGACAAGGCCACTCAATGGTTAGAATCTTTTCCAAGGGACAGCATCAACAACTGGGATGATTTGGTAACTAAGTTCCTTGCAAAATTTTATCCACCTCAGAGGATTATAAGGTTAAAAGCTGAGGTTCAAACATTTACACAAATGGAGGCCGAACCCATCTATGAGGCATGGGAGAGGTACAAGGCTCTGATAAGGAAATGTCCCCCTACCATGTTTAATGAGTAGGAGAAGCTTCAAAACTTCTATGAAGGCTTGACACTGAAATCCCAGGAAGCTTTGGATCATTCAGCTGGAGGTTCCTTGCAACTCATGAAAACTGCAGAAGAGGCTCAAGAACTCATTGATATGGTGTCCAACAACCAATATTTCTTTGCTCATCAAAGAGGCCGCCAACCATCACAAAGGAGAGGAGTAATGGAGCTAGAAGGAGTGGATTCAATCCTGGCTCAAAACAAGATGATGCAGCAGCAAATTCAACAACAATTTGAGCAAATGGCCAAGAGGATTGATAGTCTCCAAGTTGCAGCAGTTAACACCAGCCAACCATCAACCACATGGGGACAGAGTGAAGAAACTCAAGAAGAACAACAACAAGAGCAAGTACAGTATATGCACAACCAAGGACCAAATGAAGTGTATGGTGATACATACAATCCATCCTGGAAAAACCACCCAAACCTCAGATGGGGAGATAACCATGCCCAAAACCAACAACCATGGCAGAGGAACTCAAACCAACACAACCCAAGAAGCAACCAAAACCACAACCAGCAGCAAACTAACCAAAACCCCTACAGAAAACCTCAAAACAACTACCCTAACCTCAACCAATACCAATCTAATAACCAACCCACCAACCAAAATGCCTACCATCCACCACCCACATCTCATAACCCACCTCAAGTATCACCTGAAGCCCAAAGAATCACTCACTTGGAGGCCATGATAGACAAAATGTTGAAACACCAGGAAATGGTAACCAAGAATTAGGAAGCCTCCCTGAAGAGCCTAGAGAGACAGATGGGGCAACTCTCCAAGCAAGTATCTGTTGAGAGACCTTCAAACTCACTGCCCAGTGACACAATTCCAAATCCCAAGGAGGAATGCAAGGCAATACAATTAAGGAGTGGGAGAACATTGATAAGCAACAATGACACTACAAGGAAGCAAGCAGAGAATATCAAAGAACCAACGGAGGATGAGAAGCAAACAAAGGCAGATGAGGCTAAGGAGCAAGTTGTGATGCCAAACAAAGGCACTGAGAAACTTAAAGAGAAGGACAACCAGCCACATAGCTCAAAGGAAGTAGCTCAGGGACAGCAGCAAATAGGAAAAAGCATCACACCTACACTGCCATATCCCCAGAGGTTCAACAAAGAGGTTAAAGACCAGCATTTTCACAAATTCCTTGAGATTTTTAAGAAACTGGAAATCAATATTCCCTTGGCTGAAGCACTTGAGCAAATGCCTCTATATTCCAAGTTTCTGAAGGATCTTATCAACAAGAAAAGAAGCTAGGATGAGAAAGAAACCATAATGATTACTGAGGAATGCAGGGCCTTGATTCAAAAGGGGCTTCCTCCCAAGCTTGAGGACCCAGGAAGCTTCCTGTTGCCTTGCACCATTGGGGAATTGACCATCACTAAAGCAATGTGCGATCTCGGAGCAAGTATTAACTTAATACCATCTTCCTTGGTGAAAAAGCTGCATATAGAAGAGGTCAAACCAGTACAAATGTCTCTGGAGCTGGTAGACAAGTCAATGGTATACCCCAGGGGTGTAATTGAAAATCTTTTGGTCAAGGTGGACAATTTTATATACCCTGCTGATTTTGTGGTTCTAGAATCAAACGATGATGATGGTGACTCTGTTATACTGGGAAGGCCATTCTTGGCCACTGCTAGAGCTATCATAGACATAGAGGAAGGGGAATTAACTCTCAGGATGCATGACCAGAGTGTCACTCTGAAGGTATTACCAGAGGCACAATTTAGCAAGGAAAAGAAAGACTATATGAAAAATGACCAGGAAAGTCACAGCAACATCCCAATGCTAAGGATTGTGCAGACTGATGAAAAAGCCCAAGAGGATATTAGAGTATTGGCCACTGAAAAGAGAGGTTCCCAAGGAAAACCTACGACCAGAAAAGAAAGAACAACAAAAGGAAAGATGAAACGCAGAAACAAAGCAAAAAGGGGTTGGAAGAACAGAAAGATTCCAACAGAAGGGCTTTCCAAAGGTGACAAAGTGCAACTGATATATCAACAGCTGGGGGCGAATCAACAAACCGAAGATTACTACACTGTCAGCAACATACTATCATTAGAGCATGCTGAAATTGAACATCAGAGAACAAAGAAGAGGATCACGGTCAGAGGAGATAAATTGAGGCCCTACAAGCACCAACCACCATAAAAGAAAGCCTCAATGTCAAGCTAATGACAATAAAAGAGCGCTCCATGGGAGGCAACCCATGCTTTAAGATTCATGTCATTTTAAATTCAATAAGTTATGATCAATTGAGCATGAATTCTTTTCTCTTTTCATGAACATGTTCATTGACTGCATGCACTATTTTGAAACATATTCTAAGTTTGGTGTGCCTTCAAGCACACTAAACCAATGTTACATATAATTCCATTTTGCATGTTTGGAGTATCTTGACAAAGCATATGGCCGAACACTAAGTTTGGTGTCCACATAGCTTCATGAAAAGTAGAAACTCATGCATCAATAATCATACATTTGTTGTTTTTCAAAATATTATAAATGAAAAAAATTCTTTTCCGGTAATGAAGGCATTAATTGTGATGTACCCTTTGACAAGAAACAAGTTTGGTGTTCATCAAACCTTGATGCACCGATTCAGGGATACAATTGATCCTTCATGAAAAAAAAAAAGAGAAAAAGAAAGTATGATGAAAACAATTCTTATGATCATTTAACATTTGAATCTCACTAATTGGAGGAAGATACTCATTTTCTTTATATATGACCAAACATTAAGTTTGGTGTCTTCAAGGGAGAGTGTCACGGTTCAAATGATATAAGAATTGTTGATTCACATAGTATTAATAAAAAGAACACTCTTGCTACGGTTGGATAAGACTAATGTATGTTGTCTTGTTGTGGTGACTAGGAGGTCAAAGAATCTTCAAAGAAAAAGACAAGACAAAGGAAAGTATAGCATGAAGACAAAATTCCATCACATGCCTCGAAAAAGAAATCTGCCACTCCTTGAGAATGATCACGGCAAAGGCAAGGGAAGGAGCAAACTTTGTCTTCATTCATCCTTACATGCATACCTTTGATCTCCATAAGTCTAATTGCATCCCAACCCTTCATTGCTCATTTAAAAGCATACCACCTTCAAGCCATGCACATGACCGAATCACTCCAACCTTGGAAACTTTACTCCCTTCATCACTCCTCAACATAACAAGCTTTGTGCAACATCTCTCTTACTTTAAAATCCAACCACTTAAACTTCTCTTCATCAATTCTTGTCATAGCAAGTTCGGTCTCAATTTCTTTTTGCTCCAAACACACATCAAACTCTCCAACATTCTTCACACTCCTTCTCTACCAACCAAGTAACCATGGCCTCCTCCTCAAGAACCAAACGAAGAAAAGGAAAAGATCCCATAGTGGAGGAAGACACACATGAATATGACCAACGGAGGTTCAAGTCTTGGTTTCATCAAATGCAAATTCAATGGATGAACGAGAAAAGAATCTATCCTGAAATTCCATTCTTGTTGCCGGATGATGGATGTCAAGAAATGAAGGATAAAATTCGGAAGAGGAGGTGGGAGGAACTTGCATCACCAGTCACCCGAATCAATGCCAATATCATAAGAGAGTTCTATGCAAATGTCCCAAGGCTTGACATGCGTGAGCCCCCAACGTACAAGAGCTATGTGCGGGGGGTGGAAGTAGACTTTAGCCCGGATGCAATCAAGAAAGTCTTGAAACTAAAGTCAGTTCGCTTTGATGAACCGGGATACCAACAAAGATTGAATGAGGATCAGGATTATGAGGAGATTGCGAGAGACATTTGTTTTGAGAACTCAGAGTGGGAAGGAGATAACAAGAACAGATACAAGTTCCTGAAGAGATGTAACCTCACTTCGAAAGCAAAAGGATGGTATGAGTTAATGAAAAGATCAATTCTGGGCACAGTGAACACCTCAGAAGTTAACAGGGAGAGAGCCGTGATGCTGCATTGCATCATTGTGGGAGGAGAGATAAGAGTTCATGAAATCCTTGCAAAAGACATTCAAAAGCTGGCTGAAAAGAATTCGGCCGGATCTTGGTTGTACTATCCGAGTACCATTTGGAGATTGTGTGCAAAGGCTAAGGTTCCATTGGAAGAGGAGAATCTAATGTGGTTAAGCCAAGGCATGCCCATAACCATTGAACGAATGATGATGCCCCTTGAAGCACATCAAGGCCGAAGACCACATGGAGGAAGGGAAAGAGAAGAACCAATGGAAGAAGATGAGCCACACATAGAAGAAGAGCCACAAGAGGAGGAGGAACAGCCACACTTTTTCCCACATGGCAATATGGATATGACTCAAATACAAGAAGCAATAGGGAGATTGTCTCAACAGTACACGAGAATCCAAGAAAGGCAAGAGGAATACCATTCTCTGTACATGAAAAACCAACAAGCACAAGAAGAAAGGGAGATAAGAATAATGAACAAACAAAATGAATTCGAGTCAAGATTCCTTGTGATGCAAGAAGAACATGCCTTTCAATCTCATGAATCTTTTGGGAAGTTGGAACAAATGCAAGCTGAAAATTTGAAGGCTCTTAAAGAGTTCACAACACTCCAAGATGCAAGGTATGAAGTACAAGCCGATTACAACATCAATAGCCAAATCAAACTGAACTATATTGGAGAACATTTGCACAACATGGATCCGGCGTTCCCAACTTTTGATGAATTCTTCAAAAAGAGAAGTGAGGTAGAAGTAAGCAGGGCTATGAGACTTGAAGATAGAGTGGAGGAGGCTATGAATAAGGCTGGCTTTTGGCAAGGTCAACAGGCACCAAACAAGGATGGTGGGAACACTAGCAGCCAAGTGTATGAAAGGAGAAAGAAAAGGCATGACAAATGAAAGGTGGACTTGCTCCTTGTTCATCACTACAAAGAAAAAAGCATGCATTCTATCTGTTCTAAGTTGTCTTTGCATTTCTAAGTAGTTCTTTTTAATTAAAAGTCTTTGCATTATGTTTGTTTCTTTTAAAATAAGTAGGCTAGTTTATGTGTGTGCTTGTGTGTTTATTTTCACTTGACAAGAAGCATGTGTTGTCCCCTGCATCTTTAAATTCAATAAAAGAAAAAGTTTGAATGTGAAGCAAGATAGTCTCTGTTAGATAGAAGTAGAATAAAAGTAAGTGGTGGTATGTGTGTGATTGTATAATAGCTTACTTTTAGTGAATAAAGAGCCAGGATATCTCCTTCTAAGTAAAGAGTGGCCTACTGTCTATGAATCTCAATTAAATAAAAAAAAATTCCTTGGTTAGAAAGAAAAACAAAAAGAAGGAAAGAAAAAAAAAGAAAGCCAAAAAGTGGCAGAACAAAAGGAAACAAAAAG
Source organism: Arachis hypogaea (assembly GCF_003086295.3). Classification (NCBI taxonomy): domain Eukaryota; kingdom Viridiplantae; phylum Streptophyta; class Magnoliopsida; order Fabales; family Fabaceae; genus Arachis; species Arachis hypogaea. The sequence continues at coordinate 31,138 of NW_027255451.1, read as the reverse complement.
AAACAAAGCTAGACACCAATAGCTTGAACTTTAAAATATATGCATGTGGTGTCTTTGTGCTAGGATCTGCTTGGATTAGTAAGCTCTTAGGAGTGCATCAACACTCGGTGACTTGGGTTAACTAATCCGGGATCATCAGCTGAAAGTCCACTATCAAGAGCAACCTATCTACAAGGCATTTAGTAACCCAAGGAGGTGCTGGGCATCAATGTTTTAAGAAGGAATGTGAGCCAAGTGTCTATGGTGAATAATGTGTCAAGTATAAAGAAAAGAAAATGAACTTACTACACATGACACTCAAATAAAGCTTATAAACAAAGTAATAGCCAAGGATAAAGGAATAATGAGAGGTCATAGCAGTATGTCACTCGAAGCTTGAAGGAGACTTTCTAGGCCTAGGAGTCAATAAGAAGTGAGTATTTGCATATCCACACAAAACCCCATGAACTATCAATAATACTCTGCTAGCATGAACATCCTATTCTATTTCATTCTTTCTTCTCAATAAATCTTTTCTTGCTTGGGGACAAGCAAGCCAATTAGCTAGATTTTCATGTTTTCCTTGATTGAATCAACCATGTATAAATTCATGCCATTTCATGAGGTTTTATGCTATAATTGTTGCATATTATGATAGAATGAATATCTCATGATTATGAGCATAGTTTTGATGAGTTTGGTTGATTAATTATAGGTGAAGAAAGCTTGGAGAAAGGTTGAAGTAAGAAGGAATAGCTAGGAGTAAAGAGAAGACAATGGAATAAGTGAAATTGAACCAGGAAGCAAAAAGCTGGACCTAAAGTTAGCATCAAACTTTTGCACAAACTTTTGGTTGAAAAGTTAGCCCCAACGTTAGCCCCCTAACTTGGAGGCTAACGTTGGAACTTGAAAATCACTCCCTGGGTAACAAAAGTTTGCGCCAACGTTAGCCCCCTAACTTTGAGGCTAACGTTGGTAAATGAAATTCTCCCCTGGGCACCAAAAGTTTGCGCCAACGTTAGCCCCCTAACTTTGAGGCTAACGTTGGCACATGAAATTCTCCCCTGGGCACCAAAAGTTTGCGCCAACGTTAGCCCCTAACTTTGAGGCTAACGTTGGCTCATGAACATCACAAGGAGGAGCAAAAGTTTGCGCCAACGTTAGCCCCCTAACTTGGTGGCTAACGTTGGCGCCACAAGCACACAAGGCAAGGCCAACGTTAGGGTCAAAGTTAGACCCCTAACGTTGGCACCAACGTTCATATCAGCAAGTTTTGTGGGCTGCTATGAAAAGTTGGAGCCAAAGTTAGACCCCTAACTTTAGCTCCAACTTTTGGTCCAACTTTTGCAAAACTCCAACCCGGTTCAATTGGTTCACTTTGGTTCTTCTCCAAACTTCAAGAGCAATCAACCAAGGCCTCTTTCAACCCAATTCCACCAAGAGCAAAGGCCCAACTCAAGGCTTGAAGATCATTTGAAGAAAGTGTATAAATAGGATAGAATTCAAGTTCTTCGGGGAGCTTTTCTTTTGGAATTTTCATAATAGTTTTCGGAGAGCTTTTGATATTGAGTGATCTTTAATTTCTTTGTCTTGGGGAAGGAGAATACACTTCTCTTCCTCTTAGTTTTATTGCTTTCAATTTCAATTACAATTGTCTTGGATCTTGGGTTGGAGAATTGAAGAAATTCTGTTTCAATCTCATCCTTGGATCTCTCTGTTTATTTACTGCAATTGAATTTCCATTTCTGTTACTTGATTCTCATCTACTTTCTTTGCAATTTAAAATTCCCTTGCAATTGTTCTTGTTGGATCTAGGAAGGCATTGAGATCTAGACTTGGTTTTCTAGTCTCTGGGTCCTGAGATCTGATTTCCCATTTTCAATTCTCTGTTTACTGCTTTATATGTTCATTTACTTTTCTGTTTCAGATCCGATTCAATCCCAATTCCCTTTTACTCTTCTGTTTAATGCAATTCAACTTTTCCTTGTTTAAATTCTGCAAATCCAATCCCCAATTCCCTTTACAATTCCAGCCGTTTACATTTCTTGCACTTTAAGATTCCGCTATTTACATTTCTTGCATTCTAAGTTTCTGCTATTTAATTTCTTGTTCTTTAAGATTCAGCACTTTAATTCCCTGTTCTCTTTACTTCCATGCAATTTAATTTCTGCACATCAAAAACACTCACCAAATCTTGATTCGCTTGACTAAATTAACCACTAAGCTAAAATTGCTCAATCCTTCAACCCCTGTGGGATCGACCTCACTCCCGTGAGTTTTTATTACTTGATACGACCCGGTACACTTGCGGTTAGATTTGTGTGTTTTGGGGGAAATTTATTTTTCACCAAAATACTCATCAAGTTTTTGGCGCCGTTGCCGGGGATTGATTAGATTGACAATGATAAAGTGAGGTGGTGATCTAGATCAAGCACTTTTTCTTTAATTTTTGACTAACCCACTAACTGTTTGATTTTTTGCTTAATCTAACTAACACTTCAATCTGGCAGTAAATTGAAGTGTCACTGGTTTTGTGCATTTCTCATGCTCTGCTTGTATGTCAGGTACAAGAAGAACCATACCCAATTTTCATGAACGAGACGAAAGAACTCTCAGGAGGTTAAGAAGAGCTGAAAGAGGAAAAAATATTGTTGGAGAAGAGGAATCAGACGAAGAATTCCAAGAGATGGAGGAACATTTAACCAATCCACCAGGTGGAGAAGACAACAACAATGGCAACCCACCCCAGAGGAGAGTTTTGGCTTCCTATACCTTTGCAAATCCTAGACATTGTGGGAGCAGCATCTTGGCTCCAAATGTCAATGCTAACAATTTTGAACTCAAGCCACAACTCATCACTTTGGTTCAGAACAATTGCTCTTTTGGTGGAGGACCACTTGAGGACCCACACCAACATTTATCCACTTTCTTGAGGATATGCAACACTGTCAAAACTAATGGAGTGCCCCTGACAGTTACAAGCTGATGCTATTCCCATTTTCTCTCAGGGACAAGGCCACTCAATGGTTAGAATCTTTTCCAAGGGACAGCATCAACAACTGGGATGATTTGGTAACTAAGTTCCTTGCAAAATTTTATCCACCTCAGAGGATTATAAGGTTAAAAGCTGAGGTTCAAACATTTACACAAATGGAGGCCGAACCCATCTATGAGGCATGGGAGAGGTACAAGGCTCTGATAAGGAAATGTCCCCCTGCCATGTTTAATGAGTGGGAGAAGCTTCAAACTTCTGTGAAGGCTTGACACTGAAATCCCAGGAAGCTTTGGATCATTCAGCTGGAGGTTCCTTGCAACTCATGAAAACTGCAGAAGAGGCACAAGAACTCATTGATATGGTGTCCAACAACCAATATTTCTTTGCTCATCAAAGAGGCCGCCAACCATCACAAAGGAGAGGAGTAATGGAGCTAGAAGGAGTGGATTCAATCCTGGCTCAAAACAAGATGATGCAGCAGCAAATTCAACAACAATTTGAGCAAATGGCAAGAGGATTGATAGTGTCCAAGTTGCAGCAGTTAACACCAGCAACCATCAACCACATGGGGACAGAGTGAAGAAACTCAAAAAGAACAACAAGAGCAAGTACAATATATGCACAACCAAGGACCAAATGAAGTGTATGGTGATACATACAATCCATCCTGGAAAAACCACCCAAACCTCAGATGGGGAGATAACCATGCCCAAAACCAACAACCATGGCAGAGGAACTCAAACCAACACAACCCAAGAAGCAACCAAAACCACAACCAACAGCAAACTAACCAAAACCCCTACAGAAAACCTCAAACAACTACCCCAACCTCAACCAATACCAATCTAATAACCAACCCACCAACCAAGAGTCAGCACAACATAACGTTTAAAAAAAAAAAAACTCGGATAAAAACCGGAAAAAAAACTGTGGAAAAAATCGGAGGAGCTTGCCGAAGATGTGGTCATTACGGCTCGCCTTTCGGTGTCTTCCTCAGGATAGCGTCGTTTAAAGAACGAGAGTCAACATAACGTAAAAAAAATGAAAAAAAAAACGGAAAAAAAACGGGAAAAAACTGTGGAAAAAAAACCGGAGAAGCTTGCCAAAGATGAGGCCATTACGGCTCGCCTTTAGGTGTCCTCCTCGGGATAACGTCATTTAAAGAACAAGAGTCAGCACAACATAAAAAAAAAAAAAAACTCGGATAAAAACCGGAAAAAAAACTATGGAAAAAACCGGAGGAGCTTGCCGAAGATGAGGTCATTACGGCTCGCCTTTAGGTGTCCTCCTCAGGATAGCGTCGTTTAAAGAACGAGAGTCAACACAACGTATAAAAAAAAAACTCGGGAAAAAAAAAACTCGGAAAAAAAACTGTGGAAAAAACCGGAGGAGTGATGAGATATTTTGGTGAGAAACGAATCTCTCCCAAAACACCCAAAACTAACCGGCAAGTGTACCGGGTCGTATCAAGTAATAAAAACTCACGGGAGTGAGGTCGATCCCACAGGGATTGAAGGATTGAGCAATTTTAGCTTAGTGGTTGATTTAGTCAAGCGAATCAAGTTTTGGTTGAGTGATTTGTGAATTGCAGAATGTAAATTGCATGAAATTAAGAGAGCGGGAAAGTAAATTGCTGAAACTTAAAGAACAAGAAATTAAATGGCGGAAACTTAAAGTGCAAGAAATGTAAATTGCGGAATCTTAAAGTGCAAGAAATATAAATTGCTTGAAATGTAAAGGGGATTGGGATGTGGATTTGCAGAATTTAAACAAAGAAAAACTAAATTGCATCAAACAGAAGAGGGAAGGGGAATTGGGATTGAACCGGAAACAAAGCAGTAAAGTAAATGAACATAAGAGGCAGTAAACAGGGAATTGAAATGAGAATTTCAGATCTCAGGACCCAGAGACTAGAAAACCAAGTCTAGATCTCAATGCCTTCCTAGATCCAATAAGAACAATGGCAAGGAAATTGTAAATTGCAAAGAAAAGAGATGAAGAACAATGAACCGGAAATGAAATTCAATTAACAGTAAAATAAAGAAACAGAGAGATCTAAGATTGAGATTGAAACAGAATTTCTTCAATTCTCCAATCCAAGATCCAAGACAAAAGTAAAATGAAATTGAAAGCAATGAAAGCAAGAAATTAAAGTTCACTCAAGTTCAAAAGCTCTTCGAAAACTCTTATGAAAATTCTAAAAGGAAAGCTCTAAAAGAAAACTCTCCCGAAAAAGCTCCCTAAACAAATTGAATTCTATCCTATTTATACACTTTCCAAAATGATCTTCAAGCCTTGAGTTGGGCCTTTGTTCTTGGTGGAATTGGGTTGAAAGAGGCTTGGTTGATTGCTCTTGAAGATTGAAGAAGAACCGAAGTGAACCAATTGAACCGGAAATGGAGTTAGCCAACGTTGGTCTTCAACGTTAGGGTCAAAGTTAGGGGTCTAACTTTGACCCTAACTTTTCATATCAGCAAACCACATTCTTCTGGTTTAGACGTTGGCGCCAACGTTAGGGGTCTAACTTTGACCCTAACGTTGGCCTTGCTTGGTGTGATTGGTGCCAACGTTAGCCTCCACGTTAGGGGGCTAACGTTGGCGCAAACGTTGCCTACTCCCCCATTGTGATTTAAGTGCCAACGTTAGCCTCCAAGTTAGGGGGCTAACGTTGGCGCAAACGTTGGTAGCCCAGGGAGAAACTCTCAAGTTCCAACGTTAGCCTCCAAGTTAGGGGGCTAACGTTGGAGCTAACGTTGGCTACTTCCAAAGAGTGATTCATATGCCCAACGTTAGCCTCCAAGTTAGGGGGCTAACGTTGGGGCTAACTTCATGCAACCGTTCAATTTTCACTTATTCCATTGTCCTCTCTTCACTCCTAGCCATTCCTCTTTGCTTCAACCTTTCTCCAAGCCTTCTTCACCTATCATTGATCAACCAAACTAATCAAAGTTTTGCTCAAAATCATGAGGTATTCAATCTTCCACAATATGCAACAAATATAGTTCAAAACCTCATGAAATGGCATGAATTCACATATGGTTGGTTCAATCAAGGGAAACATGAAAATCTACTCAATTAGCTTGCTTGTAGCTCAAGAAGTGCATAATTCTAATGAAAACAAAAGAAAAAGACTAGCTAAATGGGCTAAGATGACTTGTCATCACAACACCAAACTTAAAGCTTGCTTGTCCCCAAGCAAGAAATAGATTTATGCTCCAAGGTTCTTTCAATTAAGATGGATTGAGGAACACTTGTAAAGTGCAGTGAGTGAAGTGATCAAGTATCAGTGGGATAAATTCTAAATCATATGCTCATGCAAGGGCTTCAGTGCTCACTAGTCCTTACATATTGGGAGTCGTAGGTCTTAGGATTTTCATCCAAATGGTGTCATGGAGATCTCTTATATGTAGTCACCTTGAAGCAGCTTATAGTTTATGTGCTTTGGCCCTCGACTCTAAGTATCATGTCTCAAGGCGGCTCTTTAGATAAGCTTTCAATCAATACTCCTAAACCAGTTGGTTTTAAGGTATTAGGTGTTGAAGCACCCCTGAGGATTTACTTGCTCAAGCCTCTTTCCTTGACACACTTCACCACAAGCATTTACTAGGATAACAACTCTTAGAGTTTTTGTTTCTTTCTTTCTTTTTCTGCCTAGTAATTGATGCTCAGAGCCTTGGCCATATTTCTTTTGTTTTTGTATTTTCTTTTCTTTCTTTTTTTTTTTTTTTTGCTGCTTCTTGGATCAATAAATTTTTGAGAATCTCCACAAAACTTCTTTGAAACTTCATGTCCGCCTATGAGCTCCCATGCAAGTTTTCACAAGCATGCAACCTCAATACAAAATCATATAACCAGAACCACCACTTTTCCTAATCTTTTGCTTGCCTCAAATTGTTTAATTCCTCATCTTTCTTTTCAAAGAACTTTCATGTGATGCATTTCTTGAAACTGGAGTGCAAACAAGTTTTGAAGATAAGAATGTTGTGAATGATCAGACACTTGCTTATTGAATTATAAAGAAAGACTATGCTATGCAGGCAGGGGAAAATAAAAAAAAAGAGAAACTATGCTATGCAGATAGGCAGGGCAGATCAGAATACAATTCAACTTTCAATTACAGCAATATTTGATGCAAAACAATGACTTAACAATACAACCTGTTGAAGTTTACTTGCTTTCTTCTTCTCATCATCATCATTGCTGTCTTCTAGATTCATCTTTTGTTTCTTTGGTTGATGATGCTTTAATCCTTCCAACAGCTTGTATGGACCTCTGCAATGATATTGAAAGTTGCTTGTTCCCAAGCACTTGGAATAATGGTTATCTGCATGATTTATTTGTGGGCTTTTTGAACTTACTTTGGTGTGGGAACACCAAACTTAGTACCTTGCCAATGCATCGGATTAACCATGTGTGATAATTTCTTTTTTTTTTCTTTTCAAAAGTAAAAGAACTGGAAATAAGAAAAACAGTAAATGGCTAACTAGTTCATCCAGTATGCTTGAAGTCTACATTAATGCAAGAAGTGAGAATGTGTTTTATAATGGGATTTTGGTGAAACACCAAACTTAAAATCCTGCATTCTCTTTAGATTGTTTTGGTGTGCAACACCAAAATTAGCTTCTTGCATTATAGATAAAACTAATTAACCTTTTTATTAAAATAGTTATGAACAGAAAACTACCTCGGGTTGGGTTGCTCCCAACAAGCGCTCTTTTATTGTCACTAGCTTGACATTGAAGCTTTCTTTTATGGTGGTTGATGACTGTAGTGCCTCAACTTGTCCCTCTGATCGTGAGCTTCTTCTTTGTTCCTTGGTGCTCTATCTCAGCATGTTCTAGTGATAATATTTTGCTCACAGTGTAGTAATCGTTAGTCTGTTGGTCTGTTCCAGTTGTTGATAGACTAACTGCACTTTGTCACCTTTGAAGAGCCCTTCTGTTGGGATTTTTTGTTCTTCCCCTTTTTGATTCTGTTTTTGTTTTTCTTCCTTTCTTTTGTTTTTTTTTTTGACCTCCTTTTTTTTTTTTTTTTTTTTTTTTATTTTGCCATTCTTTGATCTTGGCTGCTTTCCTTCTTTTCATTACTGTTCGGTGTTTCTGGTAGTACACTCAGAGTGATACTTTCATTATGCATCCTGAGGGTTAATTCTCCTTGCTCTATGTCTATGATGGCCCTAGAGTGGCTAAAAACGGTCTTCCCAGTATAATGGAATCGCCTCATCCTGATTCGAATCCAGGATCACAAATCTGCTGGGAAGATGAATCTGTCTACTTTGACTAGAAGGTTCTCAATTATACCACTGGGGCATATCACTGATTTGTCCACCAATTCTAGAGACATCTGTACCGGTTTTACCTCTTTTATGCCTAACTTTTTCACTAGAGAAGCAGGCATCAGATTGATACTAGCTCCCAAGTCACACATCGCCTTCTTGATAGTCACACTGCCAATGGCGCAGGGTAGAAAGAAACTCCCAGGGTCCTCAAGTTGGGAGGAAGTCCCTTCTGGATTAGTGCTCTGCATTCCTCAGTGAGCAGTACAGTTTCATTAACTTGCCAACTCCTCTTCT
>NW_027255451.1:0-21592 GCF_003086295.3 Arachis hypogaea | reverse complement strand
AATGAAAGAAACTATAAAGGATTGGAAGAAACTGAAAAACTGGAATGCATGCTCATTCTAAAAAGCTACAGAAAAGCTTCAAGATCAGGAGCTTTATGATACCATGCACATTAAGGGCTTGCACCAAGACAGCCCTATGTGATCTTGGGAGCAAGCATCAATTAATACCTGCATCCACTATCAGAAAGCTTGGGTTGACTGGAGAAGTCAAACCAACCGATATGCCTCCAACTTGCTGATGCTCTATTAAATACCCGTCAGGCATAATTGAGGACATGATTGTCAAGGTTGGGCCATTTGCCTTTCCAACTGACTTTGTGGTGCTGGAAATGGAGGAACACAAGAGTGCAACTCTCATTCTAGGAAGACCCTTCCTAGCAACTGGACGAACTCTCATTGATGTACAAAAAGGGAGGTAACCTTGAGGTCATGAGATGGTCAAGTTGAATGCGTAAGCATGCAGCATCCAGACCACCAAATGATGCATGGGCTGACATTATTGATCCTGGTAGAAGAGATCAATATGGTGAGAGCCTAGAATCAGAGCGAGGAATCTTCAAGACTCAACCTGATAGAAGAATAGGGAGGCAAAGAATTTCAAAATTCCTCAGGAGGAGGATAAGCTCCCAAGCCTGACTCAAACCATTACACCATCCCTGAAATATGCATTTCTGGAGAGGGTGATACGTTTCCAGTGATTATAAGCTCTGCTTTAAATCCACAGGAAGAGGAAGCACTGATTCAAGTGCTAAGGACACACAAGACAGCTCTTGGGTGGTCCATAAGTGATCTTAAGGGTATTAGCCCAGCTAGATGCATGCACAAGATCCTATTGGAGGATAATGCCAAACCAGTGGTTCAACCACAGAGGAGGCTAAATCCTGCCATGAAGGAGGTGGTGCAGAAAGAGGTCACTAAATTACTAGAGGCTGGGATTATTTATCCTATTTCTGATAGCCCCTGGGTGAGCCCTGTCCAAGTTGTTCCCAAAAAGGGAGGCATGACAGTGGTTCATAATGAAAAAAATGAACTGGTTCCTACAAGGACAGTCACAGGGTGGCGCATGTGTATTGACTACAGAAGGCTCAATACAGCCACCAGAAAGGATCACTTTCCTTTACCATTCATAGACCAAATGCTAGAAAGACTAGCTGGTCATGACTACTACTGCTTTTTGGATGGCTATTCAGGCTACAACCAAATTGCAGTAGATCCTCAGGATCAAGAGAAAACAGCATTCACTTGTCCTTCTGGCGTGTTTGCCTATAGGAGGATGCCTTTTGGACTGTGCAATGCACCTGCAACCTTTCAGAGGTGCATGCTCTCTATCTTCTCAGATATGGTAGAGAAATTTCTGGAAGTCTTCATGGATGACTTTTCAGTATATGGAGACTCATTTAGCTCCTGTCTTAATCACCTAGCACTTGTCTTGAAAAGGTGCCAAGAGACTAACCTGGTTTTAAACTGGGAGAAATGTCACTTTATGGTGACTGAAGGAATTGTTCTTGGGCACAAAATTTCAAGCAAGGGAATAGAGGTGGATAAAGCAAAGGTAGAGGTAATTGAAAAATTACCACCACCTGCCAATGTTAAGGCAATCAGAAGCTTTCTGGGGCACGCATGATTTTACAGAAGGTTTATAAAAGATTTTTCAAAAATTGCAAAACCTCTGAGTAACCTGTTAGCTGCTGACACACCATTTGTGTTTGACACACAATGTCTGCAGGCATTTGAGACCCTGAAAGCTAAGTTGGTCACAGCATCAGTCATCTCTGCACCAGACTGGACATTGCCATTTGAACTAATGTGTGATGCCAGTGACTATGCCATTGGTGCAGTGTTGGGACAGAGGCATAACAAGCTTCTGCACGTCATTTACTATGCCAGCCGTGTTCTAAATGACGCACAGAAGAACTACACAACAACAGAAAAAGAGTTACTTGCAGTGGTTTATGCCATTGACAAGTTTAGATCCTATTTAGTGGGATCCAAAGTGGTTGTGTACACTGACCATGTTGCTCTTAAATATCTACTCACAAAGCAGGATTCAAAACCCAGGCTCATTAGATGGGTGTTGCTTCTGCAAGAGTTTGATATAGAAATAAGAGACAGAAAAGGGACAGAGAACCAAGTAGCAGATCATCTGTCCCGAATAGAACCAGTAGCTGGGGCGTCCCTCCCTTCTACTGAGATCTCAGAGACTTTCCCCGATGAGCAACTATTTGCCATTCAGGAAGCTCCATGGTTTGCAGATATTGCAAATTATAAAGCTGTGAGGTTCATACCCAAAGAGTACAGTTACATGCAGAGAAAGAAATTAATTTCAGATGCCAAGTACTACCTCTGGGATGAACCATATCTCTTTAAGAGATGTGCTGACGGAGTGATCCGCAGGTGTGTACCCAGAGAAGAAGCACAGAGGATCCTATGGCACTGCCACGGATCACAGTATGGAGGACATTTTGGAAGTGAGCGAACAGCCACTAAAGTCCTCCAATGTGGCTTCTACTGGCCTACTCTCTATAAAGATTCCCGAGAGTTTGTGCGTAACTGTGACAGTTGCCAAAGAGCTGGTAACCTGCCTCATGGATATGCCATGCCTCAACAAGGGATATTAGAGATAGAGTTGTTTGACGCATGGGGAATTGACTTCATGGGGCCATTCCCACCATCATACTCAAACACTTACATTCTGGTGGCAGTGGACTATGTATCTAAGTGGGTAGAGGCGATTGCTACACCCACCAATGATACTAAGACCGTACTGAAATTCCTCCAGAAAAACATTTTCAGCAGATTTGGCGTTCCCAGAGTGCTAATCAGTGATGGGGGCACTCATTTCTGCAATAAACAGCTACACCTTGCTATGGTTAGGTATGGAATTAGCCACAAAGTGGCAACTCCGTATCATCCACAGACAAATGGACAAGCTGAGGTCTCTAACAGAGAGCTAAAGAGAATCCTGGAACGGACTGTAATGGCCCGAAGAAAGGATTGGGCAAAGAGCTTGGATGATGCTCTGTGGGCATACAGAACAGCATTCAAGACTCCTATAGGAACCTCCCCATACCAACTGGTGTATGGGAAGGCCTGTCATTTGCCTGTGGAACTGGAACATAAAGCCTACTGGGCAACCAGATTCCTAAACATGGATGCACAGTTAGCTGGTGAAAAAAGACTGCTCCAGCTAAATGAGCTAGAGGAGTTCAGACTCAATGCCTTTGAAAATGCAAAAATTTATAAGGAAAAGGCAAAGAAATGGCATGACAAGAAATTGTCAACCAGAGTCTTTGAGCCAGGACAAAAAGTTCTGCTCTTCAACTCTAGGCTCAAACTGTTTCCAGGAAAACTCAAATCCCGTTGGAGGGGTCCGTATGTGATTACAGGAGTGTCACCATATGGATATGTTGAGCTTCAGGATATTGATTCTGATAAGAAGTTCATTGTTAATGGACAGAGAATCAAGCATTATCTTGAAGGAAATCTTGAGCAGGAATGCTCAGAACTGAGACTTGAGTGATTCTCAGTGAAGGTCCAGCTAAAGACAGTAAAGAAGCGCTTGCTGGGAGGCAACCCAGTCATTAGTAGGTTGTATGATTTGTTCTTACAGAGGCAAAATCAAAAATGAAGGAATTCACAGAGTTACAGAAGGATTCAGCTCAAAAAGCAGAGAAAATGAGCTTACTGGCGAAAAAACGCCAGTAAGGAGCATTTTGGGCGTTAAACGCCAGAATGGGTACCATTCTGGGCGTTTAACGCCAGGAATGGTGCCATTTTGGGCGTTAAACGCCGGAATGGGCACCATTCTGGGCGTTTAACGCCAGGTGTGCAGCATCACTGGGCGTTCAGAAAAATGCCCAGTGAGGAAGGCTTTCTGGCATTTAACGCCAGCCAGGGTACCTGGCTGGGCGTTAAACGCCCAAAAGGGGTGCCAAGTGGCGTTAAACGCCAGAATGGGTGCCATTCTGGGCGTTTAACGCCAGAAAGGTGGGGGGACCACACTTTTGTTTTCAACTCAATTTTTTTCAAACTTTCCTCTTTTTACCCATACTCTTCTACATAAATGCACTTCAACCTTTCATCATTCACTTTCAAATCTTCACAAATCAAAACCATTCTTCAAATCTATTTCAAAATAATCTCAAATCTTCTTCAAAAACTCACCCTTTTCTCAATTTTCTTTTCATATCTTTTCAAATTTCCTTTCAAATCTCTCTTTTGTTTTCAAAATTCTCCTCCCCCCACTCTATAAATGAACGTTCCTCACCCCTCCTTCCTCACACCATTCGAATTTCCTCTTCCTCTCTCTCTCTATTCTCTTCTTCCTTTTCTTTTGCTTGAGGACAAGCAAAACCTCTAAGTTTGGTGTGCTTTTCCGTGATCACTAAGCCAAGATTCATCAAGATCATGGCTCCCAAGGGAAAACAAACCAACTCAAGAGGAAAGAAAGAGACTAATCCAAAGAATCTTTGGAATCAAGAGAAGTTCTTAACTAAAGAACATGAAGACCATTATCACAAAATAATGGGTCTGAGGTCAGTGATCCCGGAAGTTAAATTTGATCTGAAAAGAAGATGAATATCCGGAGATCCAAGAGCAAATTCGAAACAGAGGATGGGAAGTTCTGACCAATCCTGAAATAAAGGTTGGAAGGAACATGGTTCAGGAATTCTACTCTAATCTGTGGCTGACAGATAAGCAGAGAATGACTGGAACTGCTTACCATACCTACAGAACCATGGTCAGAGGGAAAGTTATGTACTTTCATCTGGACAAAATAAGAGAAATCTTCAAACTACCTCAACTACAAGATGATCCTGACTCCTTCAATAGGAGGATGGTGAGAGTAGATAAAGGGTTGGATCAAGTTCTAGAGGACATATGCCTCCCTGGGACTAAGTGGATTACCAATTCAAAGGGTGTCCCAAACCAACTCAAGAGGGGAGACCTCAAACCAATTGCAAGAGGTTGGCTAGACTTTATTGGGCGTTCCATATTGCTCACTAGCAACCGTTCTGAGGTCACCATCAAGAGAGCAATGATGATTCATTGCATCATGCTTGGAAAGAAGTGGAGGTTCATCATGTGATTGCTTGTGAGATCTACACAATTGCAAATAAGAATTCCACTGAAGCCAAATTGGCCTACCCAAGCTTGATTTCCTTGCTCTGTAAAGAGGCTGGGGTGAAGATGGGAGTAGATGAGTTCATACCCATTGAACACCGAATCACCAAGAAGTCAATGGAAGGACAAGTGCAAGACAACTCCATCAAGAGGAGGGCGCAGGAATTCCTCCCTGAATTCCCAAGAATTGACTACTGGTCCAGCCTAGAAGCATCCATTAACAAGCTGCAAGAGACTATGGAGCAACTGAAGGAAGAACAGCAGAATCAGAACTGCATGCTCTACAAATTGCTGAAGGAGCAAGAGAAGCAGGGGCGTGAAATCCAAGAATTGAAACGCCAAAAGTTCTCCTCTCAAGCTGAGGGAGCATCTACTTCTCAAAATCAAGGTTGTTGAGTCCTAACTCTGTGAAAACCTCTATCATTAGGAGCCTATGTTTGCGTTTTTTTTCCTTTGTTTTGTTTTTATTTTTCGTTTTTTTTTAGTTTCATTTTATATCTATTTTTGAGTCTTATTTTAATTCATAATTAATAAAATTGAAATTTTATGCCTTAAGGATATGAATGTCCTATTAATCCATCACCTCTCTTAAATGAAAAATGCTTTAATCACAAAAGAACAAGAAATACAGGATTTCAAAATTTATCATTGAAACTAGTTGAATTAGCTTGATGTGGTGACAATACTTTTTGTTTTCTGAATGAATGCTTGAACAGTGCATATGTCTCTTGAATTTGTTGTTTTGAGAATGTTAAAATTGTTGGCTCTTGAAAGAAGGAGGAAAAAGAGAACTGTTATTGAGGATCTAAAAATAATTAGATTGATTCTTGAAGCAAGAAAAAGCAGCGGATACAAAAAAAAATTTCGAAAAAAAAGAAAAGAGAAGAAAAAAGAAAAAAGAAAAAGAAAGAAATAAAGTTGTGATCCAAGGCAACAAGAGTGTGCTTAAGAACCCTGGACACCTCTAATTGGGGACTTTAGCAAAGCTGAGTCACAATCTGAAAAAGGTTCACCCAATTATGTGTCTGTGGCATGCATGTATCCGGTGGTAATACTGGAAGACAGAGTGCTTTCGGCCACAGCCAAGACTCATACACTAGCTATGTTCAAGAATCATCATACTTTACTAAGAGAATCAATAACACTATCTGAGTTCTGAGTTCTTATAGATGCCAATCATTCTGAACTTCAAGGGATAGAGTGAGATGCCAAAACTGTTCGGAGGCAAAAAGCTACTAGTCCCGCTCATCTAATTGGAGCTATGTTTCCTTGATATTTTGGAGTCTATAGTATATTCTCTTCTTTTTATCCTATTTTGATTTTCAGTTGCTTGGGGACAAGCAACAATATAAGTTTGGTGTTGTGATGAGCGGATAATTTGTATGCTTTTTGGCATTGTTTTTAGTATGTTTTTAGTATGATTTAGTTAGTTTTTAGTATATTTTTATTAGTTTTTAGTTAAAATTCACTTTTCTGGACTTTACTATGAGTTTGTGTGTTTTTCTGTGATTTCAGGTATTTTCTGGCTGAAATTAAGGGTCCTGAGCAAAAATCTGATTCCGAGACCAAAAAGGACTGCAGATGCTGTTGGATTCTGACCTCCCTGCACTCGAAGCGGATTTTCTGGAGCTACAGAAGCCCAATTGGCGCGCTCTCAACGGCATTGGAAAGTAGACATCCTGGGCTTTCCAGCAATATATAATAGTCCATACTTTGCCCAAGATTTGATGGCCCAAACCGGCGCTCAAAGTCACCTACAGAAATTCCAGCGTTAAACGCCGGAACTGGCATAAAATTTGGAGTTAAACGCCCAAACTGGCATGAGAACTGGCGTTTAACTCCAGAAAAGGTCTCTACACGAAATTCCTTCATTGCTCAGCCCAAGCACACACCAAGTGGGCCCGGAAGTGGATTTTTCTGTCATTTACTCATTTCTGTAAACCTTAGGATACTAGCTTACTATTTATAGGATCTTTTGACATTGTATCAGTACGCTATGCAACCTTTTGAAGACCTTATGACATTTTTACATGTTTTCTTCCACAGCATGAGTCTCTAAACCCCATGGTTGGGGGTGAGGAGCTCTGCTGTGTCTTGATGGATTAATGCAATTACTACTGTTTCTCATTGAATCATGCTTGCTTCCATTCTAAGATAATACTTGTTCTTAATCCGGATGAATGTGATGATCCGTGACAATCATCATCATTCTCAACTATGAACGTGTGACTGACAACCACCTCCGTTCTACCTTAGATTAAGTAGTTATCTCTTGGGTTCTTTAACCGGAATCTTCGTGGTATAAGCTAGACTGATGGCGGCATTCAAGAGAATCCGGAAGGTCTAAACCTTGTCTGTGGTATTCTGAGTAGGATTCAATGATTGAATGACTGTGACGTGCTTCAATCTCCTGAAGGCGGGGCGTTAGTGACAGACGCAAAAGAATCACTGGATTCTATTCCGGCCTGATTGAGAACCGACAGATGGAATGTCGTGCCGTGACAGGGCATTAGGAATCGTTCCAATGAGAGGATGGGAGGTAGCCATTGACAACGGTGAAACCCTACATACAGCTTGCCATGGAAGGAGACTTGCGTGTTTGAAGAAGAAGACAGTAGGAAAGCAGAGATTCAGAAGATGGAGCATCTCCAAACCTCAACCTATTCTCCATTACTGCAAAACAAGTAACCATTTCGTGTTTTTTTTGCTTTTCACAATCAATCCTGATAATTTCTGATATCCTGACTAAGATTTACAAGATAACCATAGCTTGCTTCAAGCCGACAATCTCTGTGGGATCGACCCTTGCTCACGCAAGGTATTACTTGGACGACCCAGTACACTTGCTGGTTAGTTGTGCGGGATTGCAAAAGTGTTATTGCAATTTCGTGCACCAAGTTTTTGGCGCCGTTGCCGGGGATTATGAGAGTTGTGAAAAAGTATTGTTCACAATTTCGCCCACCAAGTTTTTGGCGCCGTTGCGGGATTGTTCAGTTTTGAGCAAGCTTTGGTAACATCAGTCCGGCAACACATCAAGTTTTTGGCGCCGTTGCCGGGGATTGTTGAGTTTGGACAACTGACGGCTTATCTTGTTGTTTAGATTAGGACTTTTTGTTTTGTTGGTTTAGAGTCTTTTTTTAGTTGAGTCTAGTTTCATATTCTAAGTTTGGTGTCATTTGCATGCCTTTGTTTTTCTTTTAATTTTCGACTTTTCTTTGCATGTTCTTAGTCCCTTTTTGATTCATAAAAATTCTAAGTTTGGTGTCCTCTTTGTGTTTCTCCTTAAAAATTTTCGAAAATTTTGTGTTTGATTTTCTAAAAGTTTTAAGTTTGGTGTCTTTTGTGTTTTTCTCTTTCCTCTTTTTCAAAATCAAATCTTTTTCATAAAAATTTTTCAATCATATCTTTCTAATTGCTGTTTTCAAAATCTTTTTAATTAACTAATTGATTCAGTTTTCAATTTGCTTTGATTTTATTTTCATTTTGATTTTCGAATTTTTACTTTAATTTTCCTTTGTTTTATTTTATTTTTTTCGTTTATTCAAAAAAAAAAGAAAAAAACAAAATTTATCTCTTTGCAATCATTATCATTTCCCTTTTGTCCATCATGGACTTAAGTGGGATCAATCAGTCCAAAAGGACTCTGGGGTCATATGCTAACCCCATTACAGCTGCATATGGGAGTAGCATCTGTACACCTCCCATCAAAGCAAGCAGCTTTGAACTAAATCCTCAACTCATTATCATAGTGCAGCAAAATTGCCAGTATTCCGGTCTTCCACAGGAAGAACCTACTGAGTTTCTGGCACAATTTTTACAAATTGCTGACACAGTACATGATAAAGAGGTGGATCAGGATGTCTACAGACTATTACTGTTTCCATTTGCTGTGAAAGATCAAGCTAAGAGGTGGTTGAATAACCAACCTACAGCAAGCATAAAGACATGGAAACAGTTGTCAGACAAATTCCTGAATCATTTTTACCCTCCAAAGAGGATGACACAGCTAAGGCTGGACATCCAAGGCTTTAAACAAGAGGATAATGAATCCCTTTACAATGCCTGGGAGAGGTATAGAGGTATGCTAAGGAAATGTCCCTCTGAAATGTTTTCAGAGTGGGTACAGTTAGACATTTTCTACTATGGGCTTACAGAAAAAGCTCAAATGTCTTTAGACCACTCAGCTGGTGGATCTATACACATGAGGAAGACAATTGAAGAAGCTCAAGAGCTTATAGACACTGTTGCTAGAAACCAATATTTGTACTCTAGCAATGAGTTCTCTCCAAAAGAGGAAGTCATGGCAGTGGTCACTGACCCTAGTCCTCAAGAACAGATAAATAAGCTTAATCAACAATTGCTCCTGATGACAGAACAGTTAGCAGACTTTAAAGAGATGCTCCATGAAACTAAAGTTGCTAACAAGAGCATAGAACTGCAGTTGAATCAAGCAAAACAGCAATTATCTAAACAGATAACAGAGGAATGTCAAGCAGTTCAATTGAGGAGTGGGAAGACCCTGAGTAACACTGCTCAAAAGAGTAAAAAGCCAAACAAGGAACAATTGACAGAGGACAACCACACCACTGTTCAAAATCCCTCTGAGGACAGTAAGAGCCCAGAGAGGAATGCTATTGGCGTTCAAATGCCAGAAAGGGAAGGAAAGCTGGCGTTAAACGCCCATTCCTTGCCCAGTTCTGGCGTTCAAACGCCAGAAAAGGGAGAGAAGTTGGCGTTTAACGCCCAAACTTCACCCATTCCTGGCGTTCAAACGCCAAGGGAAGATCAGACACCTGAGAGTGCTGACAGTAATCCCTCTAACAAGGCTTCTTCAACCACTTCTGTAAGGAATAAACCTGCAGCATCTAAGGTTGAAGAATATAAAGCCAAGATGCCTTATCCTCAAAAACTCCGCCAAGTGGAGCAGGATAAGCAATTTGCCCGCTTTGCAAACTATCTAAGGACTCTTGAAATAAAGATTCCGTTTGCAGAGGCACTTGAGCAAATACCTTCTTATGCTAAGTTCATGAAAGAAATCTTAAGTCATAAGAAGGATTGGAGAGAAACTGAAAAAGTGTTTCTCACTGAAGAATGCAGTGCAGTCATTCTAAAAAGCTTACCAGAAAAGCTTCAAGATCCAGGAAGCTTTATGATACCATGCACATTAGAAGGTGCTTGCACCAAGACAGCCCTATGTGATCTTGGAGCAAGCATCAATCTAATACCTGCATCCACTATCAGAAAGCTTGGGTTGACTGGAGAAGTCAAACCAACCCGGATATGCCTCCAACTTGCTGATGGTTCCATTAAACACCCATCAGGCATAATTGAGGACATGATTGTCAAGGTTGGGCCATTTGCCTTTCCAACTGACTTTGTGGTGCTGGAAATGGAGGAGCACAAGAGTGCAACTCTCATTCTAGGAAGACCTTTCCTAGCAACTGGACGAACTCTCATTGATGTACAAAAAGGGGAAGTAACCTTGAGAGTCAATGAGGATGAGTTCAAGTTGAATGCTGTAAAAGCTATGCAGCATCCAGACACACCAAATGACTGCATGGGCATTGACATTATTGACTCTCTGGTAGAAGAGATCAATATGGCTGAGAGCCTAGAATCAGAGCTTGAGGACATCTTCAAGGATGCTCAACCTGATCAAGAAGAACTAGAGGAGGCAAAGGAATTTTCGAAAATTCCTCAGGAGGAGGATAAGCCTCCCAAGCCTGAACTCAAACCATTACCACCATCCCTGAAATATGCATTTCTGGGAGAGGGTGATACTTTTCCAGTGATTATAAGCTCTGCTTTAAATCCACAGGAAGAGGAAGCACTGATTCAAGTGCTAAGGACACACAAGACAGCTCTTGGGTGGTCCATAAGTGATCTTAAGGGTATTAGCCCAGCTAGATGCATGCACAAGATCCTATTGGAAGATAATGCCAAACCAGTGGTTCAACCACAGAGGAGGCTAAATCCTGCCATGAAGGAGGTGGTGCAGAAAGAGGTCACTAAATTACTAGAGGCTGGGATTATTTATCCTATTTCTGATAGCCCCTGGGTGAGCCCTGTCCAAGTTGTTCCCAAAAAGGGAGGCATGACAGTGGTTCATAATGAAAAAAATGAACTGGTTCCTACAAGGACAGTCACAGGGTGGCGCATGTGTATTGACTACAGAAGGCTCAATACAGCCACCAGAAAGGATCACTTTCCTTTACCATTCATAGACCAAATGCTAGAAAGACTAGCTGGTCATGACTACTACTGCTTCTTGGATGGCTATTCAGGCTACAACCAAATTGCAGTAGATCCTCAGGACCAAGAGAAAACAGCATTCACTTGTCCTTCTGGCGTGTTTGCCTATAGGAGGATGCCTTTTGGTCTGTGCAATGCACCTGCAACCTTTCAGAGGTGCATGCTCTCTATCTTCTCAGATATGGTAGAGAAATTTCTGGAAGTCTTCATGGATGACTTTTCAGTATATGGAGACTCATTTAGCTCCTGTCTTAATCACCTAGCACTTGTCTTGAAAAGGTGCCAAGAGACTAACCTGGTTTTAAACTGGGAGAAATGTCACTTTATGGTGACTGAAGGAATTGTTCTTGGGCACAAAATTTCAAGCAAGGGAATAGAGGTGGATAAAGCAAAGGTAGAGGTAATTGAAAAATTACCACCACCTGCCAATGTTAAGGCAATCAGAAGCTTTCTGGGGCACGCAGGATTTTACAGAAGGTTTATAAAAGATTTTTCAAAAATTGCAAAACCTCTGAGTAACCTGTTAGCTGCTGACACACCATTTGTGTTTGACACACAATGTCTGCAGGCATTTGAGACCCTGAAAGCTAAGTTGGTCACAGCACCAGTCATCTCTGCACCAGACTGGACATTGCCATTTGAACTAATGTGTGATGCCAGTGACCATTCCATTGGTGCAGTGTTGGGACAGAGGCATAACAAGCTTCTGCACGTCATTTACTATGCCAGCCGTGTTCTAAATGACGCACAGAAGAACTACACAACAACAGAAAAAGAGTTACTTGCAGTGGTTTATGCCATTGACAAGTTTAGATCCTATTTAGTGGGATCCAAAGTGGTTGTGTACACTGACCATGCTGCTCTTAAATATCTACTCACAAAGCAGGATTCAAAACCCAGGCTCATTAGATGGGTGTTGCTTCTGCAAGAGTTTGATATAGAAATAAGAGACAGAAAAGGGACAGAGAACCAAGTAGCAGATCATCTGTCCCGAATAGAACCAGTAGCTGGGGCGTCCCTCCCTTCTACTGAGATCTCAGAGACTTTCCCCGATGAGCAACTATTTGCCATTCAGGAAGCTCCATGGTTTGCAGATATTGCAAATTATAAAGCTGTGAGGTTCATACCCAAAGAGTACAGTTACATGCAGAGAAAGAAATTAATTTCAGATGCCAAGTACTACCTCTGGGATGAACCATATCTCTTTAAGAGATGTGCTGACGGAGTGATCCGCAGGTGTGTACCCAGAGAAGAAGCACAGAGGATCCTATGGCACTGCCACGGATCACAGTATGGAGGACATTTTGGAAGTGAGCGAACAGCCACTAAAGTCCTCCAATGTGGCTTCTACTGGCCTACTCTCTATAAAGATTCCCGAGAGTTTGTGCGTAACTGTGACAGTTGCCAAAGAGCTGGTAACCTGCCTCATGGATATGCCATGCCTCAACAAGGGATATTAGAGATAGAGTTGTTTGTCGTATGGGGAATTGACTTCATGGGGCCATTCCCACCATCATACTCAAACACTTACATTCTGGTGGCAGTGGACTATGTATCTAAGTGGGTAGAGGCGATTGCTACACCCACCAATGATACTAAGACCGTACTGAAATTCCTCCAGAAAAACATTTTCAGCAGATTTGGCGTTCCCAGAGTGCTAATCAGTGATGGGGGCACTCATTTCTGCAATAAACAGCTACACCTTGCTATGGTTAGGTATGGAATTAGCCACAAAGTGGCAACTCCGTATCATCCACAGACAAATGGACAAGCTGAGGTCTCTAACAGAGAGCTAAAGAGAATCCTGGAACAGACTGTAATGGCCCGAAGAAAGGATTGGGCAAAGAGCTTGGATGATGCTCTGTGGGCATACAGAACAGCATTCAAGACTCCTATAGGAACCTCCCCATACCAACTGGTGTATGGGAAGGCCTGTCATTTGCCTGTGGAACTGGAACATAAAGCCTACTGGGCAACCAGATTCCTAAACATGGATGCACAGTTAGCTGGTGAAAAAAGACTGCTCCAGCTAAATGAGCTAGAGGAGTTCAGACTCAATGCCTTTGAAAATGCAAAAATTTATAAGGAAAAGGCAAAGAAATGGCATGACAAGAAATTGTCAACCAGAGTCTTTGAGCCAGGACAAAAAGTTCTGCTCTTCAACTCTAGGCTCAAACTGTTTCCAGGAAAACTCAAATCCCGTTGGAGGGGTCCGTATGTGATTATAGGAGTGTCACCATATGGATATGTTGAGCTTCAGGATATTGATTCTGATAAGAAGTTCATTGTTAATGGACAGAGAATCAAGCATTATCTTGAAGGAAATCTTGAGCAGGAATGCTCAGAACTGAGACTTGAGTGATTCTCAGTGAAGGTCCAGCTAAAGACAGTAAAGAAGCGCTTGCTGGGAGGCAACCCAGTCATTAGTAGGTTGTATGATTTGTTCTTACAGAGGCAAAAATCAAAAATGAAGGAATTCACAGAGTTACAGAAGGATTCAGCTCAAAAAGCAGAGAAAATGAGCTTACTGGCGAAAAAACGCCAGTAAGGAGCATTTTGGGCGTTAAACGCCAGAATGGGTACCATTCTGGGCGTTTAACGCCAGGAATGGTGCCATTTTGGGCGTTAAACGCCGGAATGGGCACCATTCTGGGCGTTTAACGCCAGGTGTGCAGCATCACTGGGCGTTCAGAAAAATGCCCAGTGAGGAAGGCTTTCTGGCATTTAACGCCAGCCAGGGTACCTGGCTGGGCGTTAAACGCCCAAAAGGGGTGCCAAGTGGGCGTTAAACGCCAGAATGGGTGCCATTCTGGGCGTTTAACGCCAGAAAGGTGGGGGGACCACACTTTTGTTTTCAACTCAATTTTTTTCAAACTTTCCTCTTTTTACCCATACTCTTCTACATAAATGCACTTCAACCTTTCATCATTCACTTTCAAATCTTCACAAATCAAAACCATTCTTCAAATCTATTTCAAAATAATCTTAAATCTTCTTCAAAAACTCACCCTTTTCTCAATTTTCTTTTCATATCTTTTCAAATTTCCTTTCAAATCTCTCTTTTGTTTTCGAAATTCTCCTCCCCCCACTCTATAAATGAACGTTCCTCACCCCTCCTTCCTCACACCATTCGAATTTCCTCTTCCTCTCTCTCTCTATTCTCTTCTTCCTTTTCTTTTTGCTTGAGGACAAGCAAAACCTCTAAGTTTGGTGTGCTTTTCCGTGATCACTAAGCCAAGATTCATCAAGATCATGGCTCCCAAGGGAAAACAAACCAACTCAAGAGGAAAGAAAGAGACTAATCCAAAGAATCTTTGGAATCAAGAGAAGTTCTTAACTAAAGAACATGAAGACCATTATCACAAAATAATGGGTCTGAGGTCAGTGATCCCGGAAGTTAAATTTGATCTGAAAGAAGATGAATATCCGGAGATCCAAGAGCAAATTCGAAACAGAGGATGGGAAGTTCTGACCAATCCTGAAATAAAGGTTGGAAGGAACATGGTTCAGGAATTCTACTCTAATCTGTGGCTGACAGATAAGCAGAGAATGACTGGAACTGCTTACCATACCTACAGAACCATGGTCAGAGGGAAAGTTATGTACTTTCATCTGGACAAAATAAGAGAAATCTTCAAACTACCTCAACTACAAGATGATCCTGACTCCTTCAATAGGAGGATGGTGAGAGTAGATAAAGGGTTGGATCAAGTTCTAGAGGACATATGCCTCCCTGGGACTAAGTGGATTACCAATTCAAAGGGTGTCCCAAACCAACTCAAGAGGGGAGACCTCAAACCAATTGCAAGAGGTTGGCTAGACTTTATTGGGCGTTCCATATTGCCCACTAGCAACCGTTCTGAGGTCACCATCAAGAGAGCAGTGATGATTCATTGCATCATGCTTGGAAAAGAAGTGGAGGTTCATCATGTGATTGCTTGTGAGATCTACACAATTGCAAATAAGAATTCCACTGAAGCCAAATTGGCCTACCCAAGCTTGATTTCCTTGCTCTGTAAAGAGGCTGGGGTGAAGATGGGAGTAGATGAGTTCATACCCATTGAACACCCAATCACCAAGAAGTCAATGGAAGGACAAGTGCAAGACAACTCCATCAAGAGGAGGGCGCAGGAATTCCTCCCTGAATTCCCAAGAATTGACTACTGGTCCAGCCTAGAAGCATCTATTAACAAGCTGCAAGAGACTATGGAGCAACTGAAGGAAGAACAGCAGAATCAGAACTGCATGCTCTGCAAATTGCTGAAGGAGCAAGAGAAGCAGGGGCGTGAAATCCAAGAATTGAAACGCCAAAAGTTCTCCTCTCAAGCTGAGGGAGCATCTACTCTCAAAATCAAGGTTGTTGAGTCCTAACTCTGTGAAAACCTCTATCATTAGGAGCCTATGTTTGCGTTTTATTTTCCTTTGTTTTGTTTTTATTTTTCGTTTTTTTTTAAGTTTCATTTTATATCTATTTTTGAGTCTTATTTTAATTCATAATTAATAAGATTGAAATTTTATGCCTTAAAGATATGAATGTCCTATGAATCCATCACCTCTCTTAAATGAAAAATGCTTTAATCACAAAAGAACAAGAATACAGGATTTCAAAATTTATCATTGAAACTAGTTGAATTAGTTGATGTGGTGACAATACTTTTTGTTTTCTGAATGAATGCTTGAACAGTGCATATGTCTCTTGAATTTGTTGTTTTGAGAATGTTAAAATTGTTGGCTCTTGAAAGAAGAGGAAAAAGAGAACTGTTATTGAGGATCTAAAAATCATTAGATTGATTCTTGAAGCAAGAAAAAGCAGTGGAAAAAAAAAAAGAAAAAAAAAAGAAAAGAGAAGAAAAAAAGAAAAAAAAGAAATAAGTTGTGATCCAAGGCAACAAGAGTGTGCTTAAGAACCCTGGACACCTCTAATTGGGGACTTTAGCAAAGCTGAGTCACAATCTGAAAAAGGTTCACCCAATTATGTGTCTGTGGCATGCATGTATCCGGTGGTAATACTGGAAGACAGAGTGCTTTGGCCACAGCCAAGACTCATACACTAGCTATGTTCAAGAATCATCATACTTTACTAAGAGAATCAATAACACTATCTGAGTTCTGAGTTCTTATAGATGCCAATCATTCTGAACTTCAAGGGATAGAGTGAGATGCCAAAACTATTCGGAGGCAAAAAGCTACTAGTCCCGCTCATCTAATTGGAGCTATGTTTCCTTGATATTTTGGAGTCTATAGTATATTCTCTTCTTTTTATCCTATTTTGATTTTCAGTTGCTTGGGGACAAGCAACAATTTAAGTTTGGTGTTGTGATGAGCGGATAATTTGTATGCTTTTTGGCATTGTTTTTAGTATGTTTTTAGTATGATTTAGTTAGTTTTTAGTATATTTTTATTAGTTTTTAGTTAAAATTCACTTTTCTGGACTTTACTATGAGTTTGTGTGTTTTTCTGTGATTTCAGGTATTTTCTGGCTGAAATTGAGGGTCCTGAGCAAAAATCTGATTCCGAGACCAAAAAGGACTGCAGATGCTGTTGGATTCTGACCTCCCTGCACTCGAAGCGGATTTTCTGGAGCTACAGAAGCCAATTGGCGCGCTCTCAACGGCATTGGAAAGTAGACATCCTGGGCTTTCCAGAATATATAATAGTCCATACTTTGCCCAAGATTTGATGGCCCAAACCGGCGCTCAAAGTCACCTACAGAAATTCCAGCGTTAAACGCCGGAACTGGCATAAAATTTGGAGTTAAACGCCCAAACTGGCATGAGAACTGGCGTTTAACTCCAGAAAAGGTCTCTACACGAAATTCCTTCATTGCTCAGCCCAAGCACACACCAGTGGGCCCGGAAGTGGATTTTTCTGTCATTTACTCATTTCTGTAAACCTTAGGACACTAGCTTACTATTTATAGGATCTTTTGACATTGTATCAGTATGCTATGCAACCTTTTGATGACCTTATGACATTTTTACATGTTTTCTTCCACACATGAGTCTCTAAACCCCATGGTTGGGGGTGAGGAGCTCTGCTGTGTCTTGATGGATTAATGCAATTACTACTGTTTCTCATTAATCATGCTTGCTTCCATTCTAAGATAATACTTGTTCTTAATCCGGATGAATGTGATGATCCGTGACAATCATCATCATTCTCAACTATGAACGTGTGACTGACAACCACCTCCGTTCTACCTTAGATTAAGTAGTTATCTTTGGGTTCTTTAACCGGAATCTTCGTGGTATAAGCTAGACTGATGGCGGCATTCAAGAGAATCCGGAAGGTCTAAACCTTGTCTGTGGTATTCTGAGTAGGATTCAATGATTGAATGACTGTGACGTGCTTCAATCTCCTGAAGGCGGGGCGTTAGTGACAGACCAAAAGAATCACTGGATTCTATTCCGGCCTGATTGAGAACCGACAGATGGAATGCCGTGCCGTGACAGGGCATTAGGAATCGTTCCAATGAGAGGATGGGAGGTAGCCATTGACAACGGTGAAACCCTACATACAGCTTGCCATGGAAGGAGACTTGCGTGTTTGAAGAAGAAGACAGTAGGAAAGCAGAGATTCAGAAGATGGAGCATCTCCAAACCTCAACCTATTCTCCATTACTGCAAAACAAGTAACCATTTCGTGTTTTTTTTGCTTTTCACAATCAATCCTGATAATTTCTGATATCCTGACTAAGATTTACAAGAAACCATAGCTTGCTTCAAGCCGACAATCTCTGTGGGATCGACCCTTGCTCACGCAAGGTATTACTTGGACGACCCAGTACACTTGCTGGTTAGTTGTGCGGGATTGCAAAAGTGTTATTGCAATTTCGTGCACCACAAAAACTTGGTGGGCGAAATTGTGAACAATACTTTTTCACAACTCTCATAATCCCCGGTAATGGCTCCAAAAAACGTGGTAGCTCAATACCATGGCATTACACAACTTCGCACAACTAACCAGCAAGTGCACTGGGTCGTCCAAGTAATAAACCTTACGTGAGTAAGGGTCGATCCCACGGAGATTGTTAGTATTGAAGCAAGCTATGGTCATCTTGTAAATCTTAGTCAGGCAAACTCAAATGATAATGGTGATGAACGAAAATAACATAAAGATGAAGATAGAGATACTTATGTAATTCATTGGTAGGAACTTCAGATAAGCGCATGAAGATGCCTTCCCTTCCGTCCTCTGCTTTCCTACTGCCTTCATCCAATCCTTCTTCCTCCTTTCCATGGCAAGCTCGTGTAGGGTTTCACTGTTGTCAGCAGCTACCTCCCATCCTCGCAGTGAAAGCTAATGCACACACTCTGTCACAGTGCTGCCAATCACCGGTGTGGTTCCCTCCCCTACCGGAATAGAATCCAGTGATTCTTTTGCGTCTGTCACTAACGCCCGGTAGGTTACAGGTTTGAAGCACGTCACAGTCATTCAGTCATTGAATCCTACTCAGAATACCACAGACAAGGTTAGACCTTCCGGATTCTCTTGAATGCTACCATCAATTCTTGCCTATACCACGAAGATTCTGACATCACGGAATGGCTGGCTCGTTTGTCAGGCGAGCACTCGGTTGTCAGGCGATCAACCATGCATCGTGCAATCAGGAATCCAAGAGATATTCACCAAGCCTCAAATGCTTGTAGAACAAGAGTGGTTGTCAGTCACTTTGTTCATGGGTGAGAATGGTGATGGGCGTCAATCATCAACTTCATCAAGTTGAAGAACAAGTGATATCTTGGATAAAGAACAAGCGGAATTGAATGGAAGAACAATAGTAATTGCTTAATACTCGAGGTACAGCAGAGCTCCACACCTTAATCTATGGTGTGTAGAGGCTCCACCGTTGAAAATACATAAGCATAAGGTCTAGGCATGGCCGAATGGCTAGCCTCCCAATGATCTAAGATCTAAAGTGATCAAAAGATATAAAGATCCAAAGATTTTTAATACAATAGTCAAAGGTCCTACTTATAGAAAACTAGTAACCTAAGGTGTACAAAATGAGTAAATGACATAAAAATCCACTTCCGGGCCCACTTGGTGTGTGCTTGGGCTGAGCAGTGAAGCATTTTTCGTGCAGAGACTCTTCTTGGAGTTAAACGCCAGCTTTAGTGCCAGTTTGGGCGTTTAACTCCCATTTGGGTGCCAGTTCCAGCGTTTAACGCTGGGATTTCTTGAGGTGACTTTGAACGCAGGTTTGGGCCATCAAATCTTGGGCAAAGTATGGACTATCATATATTGCTGGAAAGCCCAGGATGTCTACTTTCCAACGCCGTTGAGAGCGCGCCAATTGGGCTTCTGTAGCTCCAGAAAATCCACTTCGAGTGCAGGGAGGTCAGAATCCAACAGCATCTGCAGTCCTTTTTGGTCTCTGAATCAGATTTCTGCTCAGGTCCCTCAATTTCAGCCAGAAAATACCTGAAATCACAGAAAAACACACAAACTCATAGTAAAGTCCAGAAAAGTGAATTTTAACTAAAAACTAATAAAAATATACTAAAAACTAACTATATCATAACAAAAACATACTAAAAACAATGCCAAAAAGTATACAAATTATCCGCTCATCACAACACCAAACTTAAATTGTTGCTTGTCCTCAAGCAACTGAAAATCAAATAAGATAAAAAGAAAAGAATATGCAATGAATTCCAAAAACATCTATGAAGATCAGTATTAATTAGATGAGCGGGGTTTTTAACTTTTTGCCTCTGAACAGTTTTGGCATCTCAATCTATCCCTTGAAATTCAGAATGGTTGGCTTCTTTAGGAACTCAGAGTCCAGATAGTGCTAATGATTCTCTTAGTAAAGTATGATGATTCTTGAACATAGCTATTTATTGAGTCTTGGCTGTGGCCCAAAGCACTCTGTCTTCCAGTATTACCACCGGATACATACATGCCACAGACACATAATTGGGTGAACCTTTTCAGATTGTGACTCAGCTTTGCTAAAGTCCCCAATTAGAGGTGTCCAGGGTTCTTAAGCACACTCTTATTTGCCTTGGATCACAACTCTTATTTCTCTATTATTTTTTTTTCTCTTCTTTTTTTTCGGTTTTTTTTTTTGAAATGCTTTTTCTTGCTTCAAGAATCATTTTATTGATTTTTCAGATCCTCAGTAACATGTCTCCTTTTTCATCATTCTTTCAAGAGCCAACATTCATGAACCACAAATTCAAGATACATATGCACTGTTTAAGCATACATTCAGAGAACAAAAATATTGCCACCACATCAAAATAATTAACTGTTATAAAATTCAAAATTCATGCAATTCTTCCTTTTCAATTAAGCACATTTTTATTCAAGAAAGGTGATGGATTCATAAGACATTCATAACTTTAAGGCATAGACACTAAGACACTAATGATCATAAGACACAAACATGGATAAACATAAGCATAAAATTCGAAAAACAGAAGAACAAATAACAAGGAAATCAAAGAACGGGTCCACCTTAGTGATGGCGGCTCTTTCTTGCTCTTGAAGATCCTATGGAGTGTTTGAGCTCCTCAATGTCTCTTCCTTGTCTTTGTTGCTCCTCCCTCATGATTCTTTGATCTTCTCTAATTTCATGAAGGATGATGGAGTGTTCTTGATGCTCCACCCTTAGTTGTCCCATGTTGGAACTCAACTCTCCTAGGGAGGTGTGTAGTTGCTCCCAATAGTTTTGTGGAGGAAAATTCATCCCTTGAGGAATTTCAGGGATTTCATGATGAGTGGGATCCCTTGTGTACTCCATCCTTTTCTTGGTGATGGGTTTGTCCTCATCAATGGGGATGTCTCCCTCTATGTCAACTCCAACTGAATAACAGAGGTGACAAATGAGATGAGGAAAGGCTAACCTTGCTAAGGTGGAGGTCTTGTCCGCCACCTTATAGAGTTCTTGGGCTATAACCTCATGAACTTCTATTTCTTCTCCAATCATGATGCTATGGATCATGATGGCCCGGTCTATGGTAACTTCGGACCGGTTGCTAGTGGGAATGATTGAGCGTTGTATGAACTCTAACCATCCTCTAGCCACGGGTTTGAGGTCATGCCTTCTCAATTGGACCGGCTTTCCTCTTGAATCTTGCTTCCATTGTGCGCCCTCTTCACATATGACTGTGAGGACTTGGTCCAACCTTTGATCAAAGTTGACCCTTCTAGTGTAAGGATGTTCATCTCCTTGCATCATAGGCAAGTTGAACGCCACCCTCACACT
>NW_027255450.1:1552733-1569740 GCF_003086295.3 Arachis hypogaea | reverse complement strand
AATGAGAAGTAATGATGTTTGCCAGCTTGGCAATGCAAGGCATTATGATGTTACAATTGGGCTTGAATGGGTGTTTGTTGACCTGTTCTTCGTACCGAGTTGGGCCTCGGTTGTGCCTGACTCACAACACTAAAGGGATAACGGGTCACTGCACCAGCCCTTTTTGGCCATTAAGTTTGAAGTCCCACATCGGTGATATCTATTGAAGAAAAAGAGTATATATAATTAATGAGAAGTAATGATGTTTGCCAAGCTTGGCAATGCAAGGCATTATGATGTTACAATTGGGCTTGAATGGGTGTTTGTTGACCTGTTCTCTCGTACCGAGTTGGGCCTCGGTTGTGCCTGGCTCACAACACTAAAGGGATAACGGGTCACTGCACCAGCCCTTTTGGCCATTAAGTTTGAAGTCCCACAGGTGATATCTATTGAAGAACAAGAGTATATATAATTAATGAGAAGTAATGATGTTTGCCAAGCTTGGCAATGCAAGGCATTATGGTCAAACTGCACCAGCCTTTTGCCTTTTATTTTTTTATAATCAATTTTTTAACACAATTAAAAAAATTCTTATATATTTTTGCACACCATTAAATAATTTTCTATTCATTTTTTTGGAAAACAAAATTTAAATCAAAAAAATAAATTTCACACTAGAAAATAGTATCCAAATTTATATTGTGACAAAAAAATTCACAAAAAATATTAACAACAAATAACTCTTATACTTTTAAATTTCATAATTAGTCGGTTTATAATTATCAAAAAACTACTAAATTACTCAATTTATATATTAACAAAAAAATTACAAAAAATTAACAATAAATAAGCCTCTAAAAGATTTAAAATGAGGCGAAAAAATCAGATATATATATTTTAAAATAGATTTTAGAGATCAAATTTTTTATTCAAATATTTATACATTGTTCTAAATTTTCGCTTGACAAGTCTCACCTCGTCTATATATTAGAGCACACGGGTTTATAAAACTTATGAGAAGGTGTAACATTTTTTGAACTTAATATCGCAAGCTTGTGACCTGAGTGGGGGCATTATTGTGATGGAACATGGGTTTGGATATTCTTGGTTGGGCTAAATGGATTTGCAATATGCTGTCCTGTCCTCTCCAAGTTGAGAGTTGGGTCTCGGGACTTGGGTGTAGGCGAGAGGGTAAAGGGTTAATAGGCTGCTGCACCCTCGGCCCACATGGCCTGGTATGTTTTGCTCATAAACCATCACTTTTTTTTTTTAACTAATTTCTTTTTAATAAAAACTTTAGAAGTAGATTATAGTTGAATTTTTTTTAACAATTAAACAATGTTTTCCGTTCATAATTTTCTTTTGCACAACTATTAAACGATGGAATACTTTTTTTTAACAACTGTTAAATAATTTTTTTCATCCGTAATTTTTTTTTGAAAAATACTTTAGAATCAAACAAAAATTAAATTTAACACTAACAAATTATCTAGCTAATCAATTTAATCCTTAAAATTTTTAAAATTGATTAATTAAGTCGAGTTTATAATTATCTACTTTGACATTGTTAATAAAATGACAATAACAACGTCGTGCCAATATGGTCCAATATCTTTTGAATTTTTTTCACAACATATATCGATAAACTTTATTTTAATTGTTATTCAATAATTAATTTAGTCATGAGTTTTATAATAAAGTAAATTAACTTAGTCTCTTATGTAGATTATTTCTTTGATGAAATTAGTAAAATCCTAAAATAATGATGATCATTATCTTTTTCTTCATTGATTAGGTTAAGGAATCAATAAATAAGGGATTTGAAATAATAATAAAAAAGTGGAAATGCTTTGTGTCACTCATGCTTCCAACCTTCCTGCAATCATATGATTCAACAAATAAATAGTTAAGCATTACATTTTTTTCCAGATTGCTACAAACATTAAGCATAAAGCTTACAAGTTAATCTCATTTTCTGGCTTCCATATCCGAACAAGTTTGTCATAGAATGAGCAAGTAGCCACAATTGGTTTGGTTCTCTCAACTCTGTGATTTGCTTCACCTTTCTGCCAATCTGCTCCATATGCCAGGGAATCATGCTTCTTGTAAGTTTCCAACACTTGCGCTTCGTTGCCCTTGATGGACACAATTGCAAAACCATTGTGCATACATGCAGCCAAGACCAAGTTTGGAATGTAGGGATGGTGCTTCACCCTCCAAACTCCTCCCCCTAAGCCAATTGAAGTCTCATTAACAGGTTTTGAGATTGTTCTCAAGTCCCATAGCCTCAAGGTTTCGTCGTAGCTACCGGTTACTAAGCTATTTGGATCATGAGAACTCTTTTGAATGCAACAAAACACCCATTTTATGAGCTTTGGAATTCTGAAATACCAGATTGGAAGGACCATCCTTAAATCCAACAACTGAATTTACAATCATCAGAGCCAGTATATACCAAATTTGGTTGGTGGATATCAAATGCGGTTGTCCAGAGTTCAAAGTCATGTGCCTTCCATTCTTCTTGTATTTCCAACTTGGATTCAAGGAAAGAAACAATGGATACAGAGCCATCAGAAAGCCCCACGGTCATGGATGTGCCTGAAGGTTCCAGTCCAAATCTGAGAGAATATTAGAATAAGATGTCAGTTATACATGTATCAGTTACTGTCTAATCTTTTTGGATAGTGCCATTTGTGGGGGTTTGGATTTCACCTACAAATAGGATAATGTGTTCTTTCAAATCTTAATTGTCGTTGTTATTTCTTAACTTGCACAAGCTATGACCCATTATCAACTGAGGTAGATGTGGATATATATTATTAATTAATTTATTATGGTACTATATACTATACTATATACACCTTAAAGTTGTGTTATTTTATTCCACTTCCTTTGGAAAATGAAATATTAATGGTATGCTTTGAGTTTGTACTTATTGAGAATGAGAATGTTTTGAAGCAAAGACTATGAATTGGGATGTTTGTTAACAAAGATGACTCATCTCGTGCATTTTCTTTTTGGGGGTCATGTAATGATATCTTCTGTACTGATAACGATATATACTGTAAAATTGCAGCAAAAATTTTAGTACTAGTATGACATGATAGTGAATTTATTAACCGAATCCCCAAGTTATTATGAGTGTTATTTCTTTTTCGGTCTTGAGTTATTGTGAATTATTTATCAATCACCTTTATTTTCTTCTTCTATACTTTTCATAGTTATATTCAGAAGGAAACTGTCCATGAAATGATTTTTGGCAAACACAATATATTAATTACTTTTAAGAATTGTGTTTATGAGCAATGAAGATGTTCATATAGTTGCCCTTAAGCTTCCTAGTTCTTAAGAGGAATGGAAAAGATGCAATATAATATATACTTTAACCACATAGAATTTCCTTAAAAGTAAAGTATAAGCTAGGTATAAGTAATTTTTAAAAAGTCAACTATAAACTAGGTATAATGAATAATGCAGTCCACAATTTTTCATTGTAATTCGAATCAAATTTTTTCTTCTAAAATTAAGGAATTTTTCTCTTCTCTCTACTAATTTTATAATCAAAATGTACCACATAACATTGTCTCGTTATAATTAAAATTAAATATTTTCTTCCAAAATTAAAGAATTATTCCCTTCTCCTTACTAATTTTACAACCAAAATATATCACATGTTACTCCTTCATTACAATTGAAATCAAATATTTTCCTCCAAAATTAAAGAGTTCTCCCCTCCTCCCTCTTTCTTTTTCTATTTCTCTCATTTCTTCAACCACTCTATCTATTTTAAATATCATTATCAATATCAATGACTAATTACTAATTTGACAATTAAAATATGCAAAATGACATTCTTTAATTGCATTAAAATTAAAATTGAAATATACCTATATTATGTATCATATATTACTATCTAATTTAATAATCAAATGTGTCACATGACACTTTCTTATTAAAATTGAGAGAAAATATTTTTTTTTCAAAATTAATAAACTCCCTTCTTAAATTCTCTCATCTACCTCTATTTTTTTATTTCTCTCTACTATTTTTACTCTATATATAATTTATATTTTATATTAGTAATTTGACAAATCAAAATATGTCATCGGATATTTTTTTACAATTAAAATAAAATTTTTTCTTCCAAAATTAACAAACTCTCACTCTCATTCTCATTCTTCATCTTTATCTTTCTCCCTATTTTCAATCATTCTCTATTTTTTCTATCTTTCTCTTCTATAGAAAATAAAATTGAAAGAAAAATATAATTTAAATAAAAAAATTTATTATTAGAAAAAATCTCTACATACAAGTGTTTTGCGTTTACAAGCTTTACAAGTCTAAAGAGAACGAAACCCACTAAACGCGCTGCCTATGTTACGTGCCTCTTTAACAGACTTTTAAATCTATTCAAATCAATTAACGCGCAAATATATAACTTCCATTTTTCAAAAGATTTTGTTTCTTTTTTCGAGTTTTTTGCCAAATTTGTTGAATCTCCTTCGTGCATTCTCTCTTTGCTTCATTTTTTTTCAATTTTCTTGGTTTCTGAAATCAAGCTTTGAAATCGTTTTGAAGATAATGGAACTTCAGAAATACACCCAAACGATTAGATAAATACACCCAAACGGTTACAGAAATACACCCAAAAATTTTAAGAAATACACCCAAAACAGGGAGAGACAGTATATTTCTTCTTGAAATATTTTAATGTTTTGCTGGTTAAGGATGATGTACATGACAGAGACAATCTATAAGAAAAACCTAGAAGAACAGTAAAACAGTATCTTGAATAATGTTTCTTCGTTTTTTCAGGTGATTTTTGATGGAGATTTGTATCTTTTCTTCTTGATTTCTTCTACTTTTCGCGAGGAGTTGGAACGTTTCTCCAAAATCGTAGTTTGTTTCGAATGTCCCTTGAATCTTGACGGTTTGCATTTTGATTGAGGAAGAAGAGGAAGAGTGAACGTGTTGTGGAAGGGTGATTAAGGCGCGTGCGTTGGACGCTTGATTCTAAAAGAGTGGTGCGCTTATTTTTTTTCTTGGACTTGGAGCAACTTGTATAGCTTGTAAACCAAAAAGGCTTGTATGCGTAACAAGCCTCCTATTATTATTATTATATACATAATTTTTTTATTTAATTTTAAATTTTCACCTCTTATATTTCTAATCTATATTTTCATTACTCTTCTCTTCATTCGATATTCCTTACACACGCTTCGGCCGGCCTGCTAACTGACAACCTCGGCTTAACTTCTTCATGTTCCAACACATTTTCCGGCCTTTCACTGCTGTGTGTGCTTGCCATTTTGCTTCAATACATCAGATTCATCTTCAAACTTGACATGTGAAATCATTTCATAATCATGATCTGCTGTTCTATGTCCTCGGCCACGACCTCTACCTCTCCCCCTACTCCTTCCTCTGCCACTAGTATTTCTGGCCTCTAGCTGCGCAAATTATAAGATAACATAAAAAAAACTGATATATTACTGCGGATTCATACAAGAAAAAGGAGAAGTCATATAACTTCTAATTTGAAGTAATTTAAAACATTTGATACATTACCATCTTATTTCTCTTTTGCTCCTCGTCGCTGTCATTATCATCATCTTCCGCAATTTTCCTGATGTAAGATATAAGATAAACAAAATTCAGCGAGAATAGAATATTTTCAAAATAACAAACAACAGAATCAAGCAAGCACAAACCTCTTCTTAGGGATAGAACGATCATCACCCGTCGCACCAGAACCACCTAAATCAGGAACCTTGTTGAGAATATCTTTCAGAAAATCAAACACATTAAATGTCTGGACACAATGCTTTCTGCAAAGGCAAGGATTCAAGTAATTGAAGCTATTATCTTTCAAGGAATTATGGAAGTATAAATACAAGTAAAATTTAGATAGTAAAATAAAGAATTTAATTTTGATGGGCAGTCAGTGTAAAGCAGTTCTACACGTGCATCCAATTACGTATTGTCACATCAGCAAAATAACCACCTTTTAGTTTGACTGCGTGAATAGTTATCCAAAAGAATGAATATGATTGGATAATTATGTAGAAGTTTTACACTGTCAGTGCATCAAAATTAAATTTATAAAATAAAATAAAAATATTACAAGCTTAAATTAAGATGGGAAATAACAATCTAAATATTGTCCTTATCTCTGATGGATTTTAATTGTATTCTACCTAAGTGCATCACAAATCAACTAGACTATAGAAAATATCAATCATTGTTCCATTCTTCTCTTTGAATGGAGAGGAGAGGCAGGAATAAGAATATAGAAGACAAGCCATTTTCTCCACTGTTTGTAGAACATGATCCTTTAGGAATAAATTATTATCAAATACGTCTTGTTGATACTATTTATTTTGTTGTTGCTAATTATCAATAGATTAAGTAGTATCGAGCATGTATGTACTCATGAATTATAAAGTCCAACAAATAGTTTACAATTTATACTTTATACACAGTTTAACCATTAGAGGCCAGTTTTATTAGTAGAACTCTAATATATAAACACTTTCTCAACTACCATACAAATATAAGCAAAAATTTATGACAGTCATCTCCTTGAGAAATTGACAAGACATCATAAGATAGAAGCTCTTACAAGAACAGATATGTAAGAATCCAGCTTTTGTAAATTTTGATATATAGAATTGATAGCATCCCTGATTTCACAATCTGTCCACTGGGAATCCTCCTGATTTATTTCCAGCAGCTTCTTAAACAGTAGTGGAATTGAATAGCTTCCATCAACAGAAGAATCAGTCTGAAAAGTGAATGTTGGTTCCAGGAAGAAAAGGTTAAATATGGAAAAAAAATTGCCAAATACAAGTTGAAAATTTACTAGCATCCGATTTCTGAACACATAAACAAGTTACAAGCATAAATATTTGCAGAGCACACACATATTTGAATATCATGACTAAAGATGCTGAAAAACTGTAAATCTTAAAGAGTGTATCAAAACAAAATCATGATAATAACGAATGAAAACAATAAAATAAAATAAAATAAAACCTCTGATTTAGATTGCCAAAACTGGAGATTCTTCTCTATACTATGCAAGTTCAACAAAACATGTTCCCGTATATCCTCCAATACACCATGCACTCTAGATTCCTTTATGATCCTGCAAGATAACATCATCATAATCAAAACCTAAACCTAGCATTCATTGCACGTGAAAAAAAAAGAATTATACAACGCGGAGAAATTAAATTCACGAGTAGAATCGAAGCGTGACATCGATTTCAATTCAGTTAGAAGTTATCGG
Source organism: Arachis hypogaea (assembly GCF_003086295.3). Lineage (NCBI taxonomy): Eukaryota > Viridiplantae > Streptophyta > Magnoliopsida > Fabales > Fabaceae > Arachis > Arachis hypogaea. Next base: position 1,562,470 of record NW_027255450.1, on the reverse strand, counting down.
AAAATGAAAATGAGCATACATGGAAGAGTCGCGGAAATTGGAAGGGAGAGGAAGAGGTATGCATTGGCGGTGGTGGATTGATCGGAAATGAGCGGCGAGGTTGGAGAGGAAGCGGAGGAGATTGGATGGATGGAAGGGGTAGAAATCGCGAAGACGGTTGCGGAGGTAGTTGGAGTAGAGTGAGACGATGGCTACGTTGCTGGTTTTGGTGGATTCGGTTTCCGCCATTAAGTTTGAAGTCCCACATTGGTGATGTCTATTGAAGAACAAGAGTTTATATAATTAATGAGAAGTAACAATGTTTGCCAAGCTTAGTAATGCAAGGCATTAAGATGTTACAATTGGGCTTGAATGGGTGTCTGTTGATCTGTTTTCTCGTACCGAGTTGGGCCTCGGTTGTGCCTGACTCACAACACTAAAGGGATAACGGGTCACTGCACCAGCCCTTTTTGGCCATTAAGTTTGAAGTCCCACATCGGTGATATCTATTGAAGAACAAGAGTATCGAGTTGGGCCTCGGTTGTGCCTGACTCACAACACTAAAGGGATAACGGGTCACTGCACCAGCCCTTTTTGGCCATTAAGTTTGAAGTCCCACATCGGTGATATCTATTGAAGAACAAGAGTATATATAATTAATGAGAAGTAATGATGTTTGCCAAGCTTGGCAATGCAAGGCATTATGATGTTACAATTGGGCTTGAATGGGTGTTTGTTGACCTGTTCTCTCGTACCGAGTTGGGCCTCGGTTGTGCCTGACTCACAACACTAAAGGGATAACGGGTCACTGCACCAACCCTTTTTGGCCATTAAGTTTGAAGTCCCACATCGGTGATATCTATTGAAGAACAAGAGTATATATAATTAATGATACAATTGGGCTTGAATGGGTGTTTGTTGACCTGTTCTCTCGTACCGAGTTGGGCCTCGGTTGTGCCTGACTCACAACACTAAAGGGATAACGGGTCACTGCACCAGCCCTTTTTGGCCATTAAGTTTGAAGTCCCACATCGGTGATATCTATTGAAGAACAAGAGTATATATAATTAATGAGAAGTAATGATGTTTGCCAAGCTTGGCAATGCAAGGCATTATGATGTTACAATTGGGCTTGAATGGATCTATTGAAGAACAAGAGTATATATAATTAATGAGAAGTAATGATGTTTGCCAAGCTTGGCAATGCAAGGCATTATGATGTTACAATTGGGCTTGAATGGGTGTTTGTTGACCTGTTCTCTCGTACCGAGTTGGGCCTCGGTTGTGCCTGACTCACAACACTAAAGGGATAACGGGTCACTGCACCAGCCCTTTTTAGTAATGATGTTTGCCAAGCTTGGCAATGCAAGGCATTATGATGTTACAATTGGGCTTGAATGGGTGTTTGTTGACCTGTTCTCTCGTACCGAGTTGGGCCTCGGTTGTGCCTCGGTTGTGCCTGACTCACAACACTAAAGGGATAACGGGTCACTGCACCAGCCCTTTTTGGCCATTAAGTTTGAAGTCCCACATCGGTGATATCTATTGAAGAACAAGAGTATATATAATTAATGAGAAGTAATGATGTTTCCAAGCTTGGCAATGCAAGGCATTATGATGTTACAATTGGGCTTGAATGGGTGTTTGTTGACCTGTTCTCTCGTACCGAGTTGGGTCTCGGTTGTGCCTGACTCACAACACTAAAGGGATAACGGGTCACTGCACCAGCCCTTTTTGGCCATTAAGTTTGAAGTCCCACATCGGTGATATCTATTGAAGAACAAGAGTATATATAATTAATGAGAAGTAATGATGTTTGCCAAGCTTGGCAATGCAAGGAATTATGATGTTACAATTGGGCTTGAATGGGTGTTTGTTGACCTGTTCTCTCGTACCGAGTTGGGCCTCGGTTGTGCCTGACTCACAACACTAAAGGGATAACGGGTCACTGCACCAGCCCTTTTTGGCCATTAAGTTTGAAGTCCCACATCGGTGATATCTATTGAAGAACAAGAGTATATATAATTAATGAGAAGTAATGATGTTTGCCAAGCTTGCAATGCAAGGCATTATGATGTTACAATTGGGCTTGAATGGGTGTTTGTTGACCTGTTCTCTCGTACCGAGTTGGGCCTCGGTTGTGCCTGACTCACAACACTAAAGGGATAACGGGTCACTGCACCAGCCCTTTTTGGCCATTAAGTTTGAAGTCCCACATCGGTGATATCTATTGAAGAACAAGAGTATATATAATTAATGAGAAGTAATGATGTTTGCCAAGCTTGGCAATGCAAGGCATTATGATGTTACAATTGGGCTTGAATGGGTGTTTGTTGACCTGTTCTCTCGTACCGAGTTGGGCCTCGGTTGTGCCTGACTCACAACACTAAAGGGATAACGGGTCACTGCACCAGCCCTTTTTGGCCATTAAGTTTGAAGTCCCACATCGGTGATATCTATTGAAGAACAAGAGTATATATAATTAATGAGAAGTAATGATGTTTGCCAAGCTTGGCAATGCAAGGCATTATGATGTTACAATTGGGCTTGAATGGGTGTTTGTTGACCTGTTCTCTCGTACCGAGTTGGGCCTCGGTTGTGCCTGACACACAACACTAAAGGGATAACGGGTCACTGCACCAGCCCTTTTTAGTAATGATGTTTGCCAAGCTTGGCAATGCAAGGCATTATGATGTTACAATTGGGCTTGAATGGGTGTTTGTTGACCTGTTCTCTCGTACCGAGTTGGGCCTCGGTTGTGCCTCGGTTGTGCCTGACTCACAACACTAAAGGGATAACGGGTCACTGCACCAGCCCTTTTTGGCCATTAAGTTTGAAGTCCCACATCGGTGATATCTATTGAAGAACAAGAGTATATATAATTAATGAGAAGTAATGATGTTTTCCAAGCTTGGCAATGCAAGGCATTATGATGTTACAATTGGGCTTGAATGGGTGTTTGTTGACCTGTTCTCTCGTACCGAGTTGGGTCTCGGTTGTGCCTGACTCACAACACTAAAGGGATAACGGGTCACTGCACCAGCCCTTTTTGGCCATTAAGTTTGAAGTCCCACATCGGTGATATCTATTGAAGAACAAGAGTATATATAATTAATGAGAAGTAATGATGTTTGCCAACTTGGCAATGCAAGGCATTATGATGTTACAATTGGGCTTGAATGGGTGTTTGTTGACCTGTTCTCTCGTACCGAGTTGGGCCTCGGTTGTGCCTGACTCACAACACTAAAGGGATAACGGGTGACTGCACCAGCCCTTTTTGGCCATTAAGTTTGAAGTCCCACATCGGTGATATCTATTGAAGAACAAGAGTATATATAATTAATGAGAAGTAATGATGTTTGCCAAGCTTGGCAATGCAAGGCATTATGATGTTACAATTGGGCTTGAATGGGTGTTTGTTGACCTGTTCTCTCGTACCGAGTTGGGCCTCGGTTGTGCCTGACTCACAACACTAAAGGGATAACGGGTCACTGCACCAGCCCTTTTTGGCCATTAAGTTTGAAGTCCCACATCGGTGATATCTATTGAAGAACAAGAGTATATATAATTAATGAGAAGTAATGATGTTTGCCAAGCTTGGCAATGCAAGGCATTATGATGTTACAATTGGGCTTGAATGGGTGTTTGTTGACCTGTTCTCTCGTACCGAGTTGGGCCTCGGTTGTGCCTGACTCACAACACTAAAGGGATAACGGGTCACTGCACCAGCCCTTTTTGGCCATTAAGTTTGAAGTCCCACATCGGTGATATCTATTGAAGAACAAGAGTATATATAATTAATGAGAAGTAATGATGTTTGCCAAGCTTGGCAATGCAAGGCATTATGATGTTACAATTAGGCTTGAATGGGTATTTGTTGACCTGTTCTCTCGTACCGAGTTGGGCCTCGGTTGTGCCTGACTCACAACACTAAAGGGATAACGGGTGACTGCACCAGCCCTTTTTGGCCATTAAGTTTGAAGTCCCACATCGGTGATATCTATTGAAGAACAAGAGTATATATAATTAATGAGAAGTAATGATGTTTGCCAAGCTTGGCAATGCAAGGCATTATGATGTTACAATTGGGCTTGAATGGGTGTTTGTTGACCTGTTCTCTCGTACCGAGTTGGGCCTCGGTTGTGCCTGACTCACAACACTAAAGGGATAACGGGTCACTGCACCAGCCCTTTTTGGCCATTAAGTTTGAAGTCCCACATCGGTGATATCTATTGAAGAACAAGAGTATATATAATTAATGAGAAGTAATGATGTTTGCCAAGCTTGGCAATGCAAGGCATTATGATGTTACAATTGGGCTTGAATGGGTGTTTGTTTAGCTGTTCTCTCGTACCGAGTTGGGCCTCGGTTGTGCCTGACTCACAACACTAAAGGGATAACGGGTCACTGCACCAGCCCTTTTTGGCCATTAAGTTTGAAGTCCCACATCGGTGATATCTATTGAAGAACAAGAGTATATATAATTAATGAGAAGTAATGATGTTTGCCAAGCTTGGCAATGCAAGGCATTATGATGTTACAATTGGGCTTGAATGGGTGTTTGTTGACCTGTTCTCTCGTACCGAGTTGGGCCTCGGTGTGCCTCGGTTGTGCCTGACTCACAACACTAAAGGGATAACGGGTCACTGCACCAGTCCTTTTTGGCCATTAAGTTTGAAGTCCCACATCGGTGATATCTATTGAAGAACAAGAGTATATATAATTAATGAGAAGTAATGATGTTTGCCAAGCTTGGCAATGCAAGGCATTATGATGTTACAATTGGGCTTGAATGGGTGTTTGTTGACCTGTTCTCTCGTACCGAGTTGGGCCTCGGTTGTGCCTGACTCACAACACTAAAGGGATAACGGGTCACAGCACCAGCCCTTTTTGGCCATTAAGTTTGAAGTCCCACATCGGTGATATCTATTGAAGAACAAGAGTATATATAATTAATGAGAAGTAATGATGTTTGCCAAGCTTGGCAATGCAAGGCATTATGATGTTATAATTGGGCTTGAATGGGTGTTTGTTGACCTGTTCTCTCGTACCGAGTTGGGCCTCGGTTGTGCCTGACTCACAACACTAAAGGGATAACGGGTCACTGCACCAGCACTTTTTGGCCATTAAGTTTGAAGTCCCACATCGGTGATATCTATTGAAGAACAAGAGTATATATAATTAATGAGAAGTAATGATGTTTGCCAAGCTTGGCAGTGCAAGGCATTATGATGTTACAATTGGGCTTGAATGGGTGTTTGTTGACCTGTTCTCTCGTACCGAGTTGGGCCTCGGTTGCGCCTGACTCACAACACTAAAGGGATAACGGGTCACTGCACCAGCCCTTTTTGGCCATTAAGTTTGAAGTCCCACATCGGTGATATCTATTGAAGAACAAGAGTATATATAATTAATGAGAAGTAATGATGTTTGCCAAGCTTGGCAATGCAAGGCATTATGATGTTACAATTGGGCTTGAATTGGGTGTTTGTTGACCTGTTCTCTCGTACCGAGTTGGGCCTCGGTTGTGCCTGACTCACAACACTAAGGGGATAACGGGTCACTGCACCAGCCCTTTTTGGCCATTAAGTTTGAAGTCCCACATCGGTGATATCTATTGAAGAACAAGAGTATATATAATTAATGAGAAGTAATCTTGTTTGCCAAGCTTGGCAATGCAAGGCATTATGATGTTACAATTGGGCTTGAATGGGTGTTTGTTGACCTGTTCTCTCGTACCGAGTTGGGCCTCGGTTGTGCCTGACTCACAACACTAAAGGGATAACGGGTCACTGCATCAGCCCTTTTGGCCATTAAGTTTGAAGTCCCACATCGGTGATATCTATTGAAGAACAAGAGAATATATAATTAATGAGAAGTAATCTGTTTGCCAAGCTTGGCAATGCAAGGCATTATGATGTTACAATTGGGCTTGAATGGGTGTTTGTTGACCTGTTCTCTCGTACCGAGTTGGGCCTCGGTTGTGCCTGACTCACAACACTAAAGGGATAACGGGTCACTGCACCAGCCCTTTTTGGCCATTAAGTTTGAAGTCCCACATCGGTGATATCTATTGAAGAACAAGAGTATATATAATTAATGAGAAGTAATGATGTTTGCCAAGCTTGGCAATGCAAGGCATTATGATGTTACAATTGGGCTTGAATGGGTGTTTGTTGACCTGTTCTCTCGTACCGAGTTGGGCCTCGGTTGTGCCTGACTCACAACACTAAAGGGATAACGGGTCACTGCACCAGCCCTTTTTGGCCATTAAGTTTGAAGTCCCACATCGGTGATATCTATTGAAGACAAGAGTATATATAATTAATGAGAAGTAATGATGTTTGCAATGGGTGTTTGTTGACCTGTTCTCTCGTACCGAGTTGGGCCTCGGTTGTGCCTGACTCACAACACTAAAGGGATAACGGGTCACTGCACCAGCCCTTTTTGGCCATTAAGTTTGAAGTCCCACATCGGTGATATCTATTGAAGAACAAGAGTATATATAATTATTGAGAAGTAATGATGTTTGCCAAGCTTGGCAATGCAAGGCATTATGATGTTACAATTGGGCTTGAATGGGTGTTTGTTGACCTGTTCTCTCGTACCGAGTTGGGCCTCGGTTGTGCCTGACTCACAACACTAAAGGGATAACGGGTCATTGCACAACCCTTTTTGGCCATTAAGTTTGAAGTCCACATCGTGATATCTATTGAAGAACAAGAGTATATATAATTAATGAGAAGTAATGATGTTTGCCAAGCTTGGCAATGCAAGGCATTATGATGTTACAATTGGGCTTGAATGGGTGTTTGTTGACCAGTTCTCTCGTACCGAGTTGGGCCTCGGTTGTACCTGACTCACAACACTAAAGGGATAATGGGTCACTGCACCAGCCCTTTTTGGCCATTAAGTTTGAAGTCCCACATCGGTGATATCTATTGAAGAACAAGAGTATATATAATTAATGAGAAGTAATGATGTTTGCCAAGCTTGGCAATGCAAGGCATTATGATGTTACAATTGGGCTTGAATGGATCTATTGAAGAACAAGAGTATATATAATTAATGAGAAGTAATGATGTTTGCCAAGCTTGGCAATGCAAGGCATTATGATGTTACATTGGGCTTGAATGGGTGTTTGTTGACCTGTTCTCTCGTCCGAGTTGGCCTCGTTGTGCCTGACTCAAATACTAAGGATAACGGGTCACTGCCCAGCCCTTTTTATAATATGTTTCAGTTGATGAAGGATTATATTTACAATTGGGCTTGAATGGGTGTTTGTTGCCTGTTCTCTCGTACCGAGTTGGGCCCGTGTCCTCGGTTGTGCCTGACTCACAACACTAAAGGGATAACGGGTCACTGCACCAGCCTTTTTGGCATTAAGTTTGAGTCCACATCGTGATATCTATTGAGAACAAGGTATATATAAATGAGAATAATGATGTTTGCCAAGCTGCAATGCAAGGCATTATATGTTACAATTGGGCTTGAATGGGTGTTTGTTGACCTGTTCTCTGTACGAGTTGGCTCGGTTGTGCCTGACTCAACACTAAAGGGATAACGGGTCATTGCACCAACCCTTTTTGGCCATTAAGTTTGAAGTCCCACATCGGTGATATCTATTGAAGAACAAGAGTATATATAATTAATGAGAAGTATGATGTTTGCCAAGCTTGGCAATGCAAGGCATTATGATGTTACAATTGGGCTTGAATGGGTGTTTGTTGACCAGTTCTCTCGTACCGAGTTGGGCCTCGGTTGTACCTGACTCACAACACTAAAGGGATAATGGTCACTGGCACCAGCCCTTTTTGGCCATTAAGTTTGAAGTCCACATCGGTGATATCTATTGAAGAACAAGAGTATATATAATTAATGAGAAGTAATGATGTTTGCCAAGCTTGCATGCAAGGCATTATGATGTTACATTGGGCTTGAATGGATCTATTGAAGAACAAGAGTATATATAATTAATGAGAAGTAATGATGTTTGCCAAGCTTGGCAATGCAAGGCATTATGATGTTACAATTGGGCTTGAATGGGTGTTTGTTGACCTGTTCTCTCGTACCGAGTTGGGGTTGTGTGACTCACAATAATAAAGGGATAAGGTCACTGCACCAGCCCTTTTTAGTAATATGTTTGCCAGCTTGGCAATGCAAGGCATTATGATGTTACAATTGGGTTGAATGGTTTTGTTGACCTGTTCTCTCGTACCGAGTTGGGCCCGGTGTGCTCGGTTGTGCCTGACTCACAACACTAAAGGGATAACGGGTCACTGCACCAGCTCTTTTTGGCCATTAAGTTTGAATCCATTGATATCTATTGAAGAACAAGAATATATAATAATGAGAATAATGATGTTGCCAAGCTTGGCAATGCAAGGCATTATGATGTTACAATTGGGCTTGAATGGGTGTTTGTTGACCTGTTTCTTCGTACCGAGTGGGCCTCGTTGTGCCTGACTCACACATAAAGGATAACGGGTCACTCACCAGCCCTTTTTGGCCATTAGTTTGAAGTCCCACATCGGTGATATCTATTGAAGAACAAGAGTATATATAATTAATGAGAAGTAATGATGTTTGCCAAGCTTGGCAATGCAAGGCATTATGATAAATTGGGCTTGAATGGGTGTTTTGTTGACCTGTTCTCTCGTACCGAGTTGGGCCTCGGTTGTGCCTGACTCACAACTAAAGGGATAATGGGTCACTGCACCAGCCTTTTTGGCCATTAAGTTTGAGTCCCACATCGGTGATATCTATTGAAGAACAGAGTATATATAATTAATGAGAAGTAATGATGTTTGCCAAGCTTGGCAATGCAAGGCATTATGATGTTACAATTGGGCTTGAATGGATCTATTGAAGAACAAGAGTATATATAATTAAGGGAAAGTAATGATGTTTGCCCAAGCCTTGGCAATGCAAGGGCATTCTGAATGTTTAGCAATTGGGCTTGAATGGGTGTGTTGTGTTGAACCATTACTGTTCTCTCGTACGGAGTGTTGGTTGCCTGTGTGCTGACTCACAATCTAAAGGGATAAGGGTCACTGCACAGCTTTTAGTAAGAATGTTTGCCAAGCTTGGCAATGCAAGGCATTATGAATGTACAATTGGGCTTGAATGGGTGTTGTTGACCTGTCTCTCGTACCGGAGTTGGGCCTCGGTTGTGCTCGGTTGTGCCTGACTCACAACACTAAAGGGATAACGGGTCACTGCACCAGCCCTTTTTGGCCATTAAGTTTGAAGTCCACATCGGTGATATCTATTGAAGAACAAGAGTATATATATAATTAATGAGAAGTAATAATGTTTTGCCAAGCTTGGCAATGCAAGGCATTATGATGTTACAATTGGGAATGGGGTTTGTTGACTGTTCTCTCGTACCGAAGTTGGGCCTCGTTTGCTGACTCACAAAACTAAGGGATAACGGGTCACTGCACCCCCTTTTGGCCATTAGTTGAAGTCCCACATCGGTGATATCTATTGAAGAGTATATATAATTAATGAGAAGTAATGATGTTTGCCAAGCTTGGCAATGCAAGGGCATTATGATGTTACAATTGGGCTTGAATGGGTGTTTGTTGACCTGTTCTCTCGTACGAGTTGGGCCTCGGTTGTGGCTGACTCACAACACTAAAGGATAACGGGTCACTGCAATAGTGCCACGCCCTTTTGGTCCATTAAGTTGAAGTCCCACATCGTGATATCTATTGAAGACAAGAGTATAATAGACTTAATGAGAAGTCCCACAT
>NW_027255450.1:1524013-1551733 GCF_003086295.3 Arachis hypogaea | reverse complement strand
TCCCTCAGTTGCTTTCCCGGAAGCCGTCACTTGTAGGCCATCGATCCTCTCTCTGAGAGAAGAAGTTAGTTAAGAGAAAGGGTCGAAACTAAGGAGGAATAATTCTAGTATCTACTATCCATCGATCCGGAGGTTTTGAGAAGATAAGTCTTCTCCTCCGCTGTGAACGCTATTATCTCAGAAGCTCAGGCTGTTGCACGCCTTACATCTCAGATTGCATCTTCGCCTCCACGAAAGAAGAATCAAATAAGTCAAGTTCCATTTGATAGTCCTAGTATCCGACTCCGAAGTCTCATCTCAATCCGGCGCTTTCTAAGGGAAGGCTTTAGCTTTCCAATCGTAGGCCTAGGCCTTCTTGACCCTTTATCGGAGAGGCAACCGTCTTGTCTTAACTGTCCCGAGCTACCGTTCTACCGTTGTGGGTTGTGCTCATTAAATCATTAAAAGAGTTGTCCCTCGATGATGCATTGTCTTGAACTGAATCAAGCTGAAGCAAGAGACACTTGACCGGCGAGGTTCAATCGACTTTCATTGACCTGAACTCATCAAAGTCAGCATTGGATGAACGTCCGGTTGACGGGGAAGGATTTCCTATATCAATCACTTGTATAAAGCAAGTCAACTCAAGAGGATCGGAGCCCATTTCCCCAGTTGACGAGGGAAAGTCCCACGGTAAGGAAGTCCGCAAGAGCCTGCAGCGAGGGTTAACTGAAGGCGTGCCCATAAACTGATGATATGGTTTAGGCCTATAGCGCATAACAGAAAGAAATCTAGCTATTGCCTTCTCTTCTTTCTCGAAGAAAGTCATTGCTTGATTGATTCAAGGTCCTCGCCTATCGTCTTAGTAAATTTCCTTGTTGGTGTAATTGCCCCGCCCCTGGAGGCTAACTTCTCTTTCTATCTCGTACGCATTGGAATCGGTACATCTCTTTGTCGGTAATCCCCTATTCCGTAACCAGTCCATTCCGTACTCTCTCCATCTAAGATCCGTACCTTAGCAGTCCATGTTGTAAGTTTATTAGTTTTTTGATGTAGGCTAGCAGCCAGTCTTCTATAGTAGGTGGGTGCAGCCTCCAGCTGGAATCCTATTCTCCCTCTTCTAAATTGATTGTACCGGTCTTTCATCTCCTTCAGGTCCAAGTCTTGGATTCGTTCCTATCCTCATTTTTCATTCTCAGAGAGAATGGGTAGCTTCTTCCTATAAGGAGAATGCTTTTTGCTTTCTTTCTTGTATCTGCTTTAACGGAGCCCATACCTAACTCGCTATGCTTACAGCTTGGCACGGGAAGCCAGAGGGAAAGCATTCCTTTCAAGGTAGTGAAGTTCTCCAAGCCGAGGGTGAATAGAATACCTTCATTCTTGCTTGAATGGCATTCTGCTTTAATATCGGCATAGCCGCTCTTTGCATTGAATAGGTTGTTCTGAGCCTTTTTTTTCGGCTCTAGAAAGCAGATTCCTTCTTTACTTAATTATATAAGGTCGGGCATTGCGCTGTGGCATAAGCTTTGGATTCAGAGTTCATCTAGAACTGAGTAAGGAAAGGAAGGAAAAGATTAGATAAGAAGAAAGAGAGATCGGTGTTTTCGCTGCTTCTTCTGTTTGCAGTGGTCTCGAATGAGCTCAAGGAGCTATTAGCGAGCACATCCAGGCTCTACCTGATCTAAGGGAAAGCACGTTCATGAATTCATGGCAATATATATATGTGCAGCTCTGGTTTGTTGTGGTGCTTTGGTTTAAGAGAATATCTTATGCTGTGGAATCCTAGCTTCTCACTAGCTAACTGCTAATCCGTTCTCTTTCCAGGCCGACCCCCCTTTTTTCTAGTCAAGTTGGAGAGGGGAATTCAGCTCGACCGACCCTTTCACCTCTCCTTTTATGACTCTGAAAGCCCAATTCCTATAGTTAAGGTAGCTAGGTATTTCCTTATTTAAGGCTGTTCTAGTCTTGTCTTCTGAGGAGCTTTAGAGCCTAAAAAGAAGTTTTTATAGAATATCCTCCGCTGCTATCCTCGCCCCGGGACTGGTTCAAGGTAAGCTACTGCCTCTACCGGTGCTCCTGTCTCCCGCCTCCACGTGGCACGCACGTGATGACACACAGTTGGTTGTTCCCATCCCCGCTCTAGGGATATAGAACTTTAGCGATCCAGCATTCCCCCTCTCCTCCTTCTATCTAGTCGTCCCCGGGCGGGATCACCAAGAACGCCTTAGCAGATACATTTCAATCTGGAGTTCGAGTTGTTATCATGCCGTCCTGATAGTTCGAGGGCCGTGAGAAGCATAGCTAGCATCCCAAAGGCAAAGGTAGGAGAAAGATCTTGCTTTGAGGCTCGCTCTAGATCGGATGGTTCTATGGGGCCTATATGGAGCTAGCCTAGCGATGGGAGCCTCCCGGGCAGGGAGGTTCAGATGCAGCTTCGTAGCTTCCTCGCATGGCACTGGAAAAGGAATAGGAAAGAGATGGCTTCGACCACTATAGCTAGGAAGGGCTTTGCAGGCTTGTACTTTCTATCAATCTATCAATAGATGGGCTAGCAGAAAAGCAGGAGAGGGGGTTCCTTAGATGCAGGCAGGGAAATCATTGTTTTGCCTTCCCGGCTGGGCTTCGAATGGAGGTTATTGGCAAGCAAGCAGAGGAATGAATAGCAGGAGAGTTTTAAGTTCATTTTATGATGTTAGCTCGCTAGGAGCGGAAACGGGACCTGCTCTAACCGCTACCAGACGGAACTAGATATTCAAAAGAGCCATCACAGCTTCTGAAAGAGCAGCTTGGAAATTACTAATTAGTTTAAGGTACTGACTAACTGAGACGGAGAGAGCCCTTTTTCAGTGTTGTCGGAATAGGACCTGTTGGTGGTTTAAAGGGCATTACATTAGGACTTTAGTAAAGATAGTACGACTTTGGTTTCAGAGATAGCGATTCGCCTATTCTTATTCCTTTCCTTTTAATCAAGGTCTTTCCGAGGAAGAGGGAAGCAAGCAAAGCCCGGATCGGAGGGGAAATAGTGTTGTAACTGAGGTAGACTACCGAACGGGTGTGGGAAGAATCTCGCCAAAGGTTCCATTTCTGATTCCTCTCCAACGGTTAACTCAAGGGATTCGATTCTCTTTTACGCTAGGTAAGACCGAGAACTCGATTGCGGGTGAAGCCTTAGTTGTCGCTGGTGGTGGGGGAGCTGACTGAGATCTCCATATACTATGGTAATCATGTGATGCCCGTAGTAAGTCAAATAGAAGATGAAAACATTCGATTACTTTTCCAGCGCTATGATCACCGTCAAAGACAGGATTCGAGGCCTTTGTCCCCATTGCTTCTTAGTGTTGTAGGCAGCCCCATCTCTTGATTACGAATATCACTTTCACAGCAAGCACGAATGCGCGAGAAGCTTCACTATTATTATATATATTGAAAGGATCTCCCCGGGAAAGCATGATGCCTTACTTGCCCCTGCTCGATCTGTTCTGGACCGCATAAAGGCCTTACTTATACTTATCCTCGATCGCCAAATCCCACAGAGATGTTTCCTCGGTGCTTTCAGAGAAAGCTGTCCAAGGTTCATCAATAATTGAGGAAATCAACCAAAGCATCTCTCCGGCTGTCCACTTTGCTTAGTAGGGGGGGAGGATCCGATCAATACAAGGGTTGCACCTCTTCACGCTGAGCTGGATCGATGGCCAGTGAGGCTGGTCGAAGTAGAGGATGAACTAGGAAGTCTTTCTGTCGATGACCTAGTGGCCAGTGCCAGAGAGTCGACTCGCTTTAGGTAGGAGTCCCCTGGCTTCCTTTCAGCGTTCACTTCCTTATCCCTATAAGTCGAGCTAGGGAAGGAAGTAGTGGGATAGAGTGAGTGAGAATTTCACTCCCAGGATAAGAGTCAGCTGTCCGGAGATCTTACCTGCATGTAAAATCCCATGCAATCTTGACTCTCCCGGTGAGTAGTCGTTCGAGTTGGCATGAATGGCACAGATGTTATCAGTAGAGCTTATATGCTCACTAAATCGCTCGCTTGCAAGGAGACAATCTATTCTATTAATGCATGCTGGCTGATCATCTGGTAGCTAGCTCAGCATCCTAAAGTTTGTAACAGAGATAACTTCTGTCAAAAATACCATTTTCCCTGGGTCTTTTCATTTTAGGTTATGAAGGTGATTGTAACTGGAAAGCTGCTTTATGACCTACGCTTCGCTCGTTTGGTAAGCTGGGTTCTTTCTTCCGGAAGTGTCTTAGAGGGATGAGGATATGAAATAGCTCAGGGAAAGGATACTATAAGTGACTTCCTGGGACTCGGGAGGGAAGAATGACCGCGACTGACGACTGAGAATGTTCTGAGTACCGAAAAAGCTCTACTGAGAACCTTTCTGCCCCATAATTGACCCCGCCCTAAACTATTGAAGAAGCGAAAGCAGTTGCCGCTTCTGAGTGAATATTATTCATTTGACTCAATTCATTCGTTGTATCGTAGTAAAGGAAAGAAGAAAAGAATTCACTCAAGTGAAAGGAGCCCGCATTCCCTCTCTCCTTTCCCACACCCCTAATAATAAGAAAGGGGGTGGCCTCGTCCTCTTCCTCAGGTAGGAGAGACTACACCTTTCAAAAGGATAAACTTAGAAAACAAAGAGAATCAGAAAGCCATCATTAATGCGAACAAGGCAATAGCCTCGGTTAGAGCAAAGCCCAGGATTGCATATCCGAATAACTGTTTTGCCAATGATGGATTTCTTGCCACGGAATGAATTAATGAACTGAATACGTTTCCGATACCTACAGCAGCTCCCGCTGAAGCAATTGTAGCAGCTCCGGCACCCATTGATTTTGCACCTTCTAACATCTCGAATTTCTCCATTCTCGTCATGCCATGCTTGTTCTCATTTCTTTTGAATTTCGAAACCTGACATACCGATTTTGATAGATTTGACGTCTTCGTTTTTTATTAATTCTAAAGCCAATTTGTTAGATTGGTCAAAGTAATAGTATAGGAAGATCAGAAGCTGAATAATTATTATGAGACAAAGAACAACGAGGTAATCCTCTCGGATTTTTGCTATTATAGATTTTGCACTTTCTAACATCTCGAATTTCTCCATTCTCGTCATGCCATGCTTTTTCATTCACTTCTTTTCTTCGTCGCTTCTTCCCCTCGTTCCCTTTCTCTTGGACATCTCACTTGAAATGCAATCAATGCATTCATTCTTTTCGATCTTATACTCAGATAGACTGAACATTCACCCACCCAATTTCGATAAAAGGTGAAGTCGAAGCTACTCGATCATTCAACAAGGACAGCTGGAATCTACGCGTTGATCCAACCTGCGCTACCAGCTGTCTTCTTCTTCCATTTCTATTCAGCTTGAAAAGAAGCCTCAAGCCCAAGAGTTGAGGAAAGGTAGGTTTCTTACTTAGTGCTTGCATTAAGGGCTTCACTTACGCTATTTCTTTGATTAACCCTTAGTAGGTTAGGTATGGCTACCTCGTTTAAGCAAAGAGGTCACAATCTCTGATGTACTCTATTTGATTGGAAGAGATGGAGTTGTCTCAGACTCATCAAAGGAATGAGCTGAAAACCTGCCCATAGTTAGAAGGAAAAAAAGAGAAAGTCCCAGCACTCGCAGGGGCGGATCGGGAGATCTAAGACGGAATCCCCGAGTAAGTAGGCGATAGAGGCGAACGCTTTATTTAGTGATCCCCAGATATTCTATCTCACATCGGAAACGGGCTCTGCCCTTCTGTTGGATCATACCTTGTTCCAGCTCAAAGCCAGAAAGCTAGTTTAGCCAACACGGTAATATGATCCTTAGGAAGGGCAGAAGGGCTCGATCCCAGACCAGGCTCCGCTCAAGGCGATGAATGACTAATATATTAGTCTTTTCCCTACGACCGAGTGAGCTGCTGCTCTTTAATCAGTTGCATTTGATTTGGGAAGGATCGGTATTCAAAGTAGTTCCGGAGAAAGGCTAAATTAAATGTATTTAGGAGCGAAATAAGCCGGCTATCCCCTTCTTAATAGACGCTGGCCCCGGAATCGGCTCGGGGTAAATCAAAATAGCAGCAATCAAGATACCAGGTCGTTTAAATCAGAGTACACTTCTAGAATCCCTGTGGTATGTAGAAAGCCCGCATTAAAGACGAGTCCTGTTCGTCCAACAGTTTCACCAGCCATATCTACACATAAAGAGAGCTAGTTTCCCACCTAGGTGAACCCGAAGCTAGAGCACAGGTAGAGACAGTGGATTCTGGTGACCAAGAAGCAGGGGCAGGTAGTGGATTCCGCGGATTTATAGTCAGTTTGTTCTCGTCCCCACATAAAGAGAAAGAAAGCGAGCCAATAGGTGTTCTCTACCATGAGTCAAGGGCTAGGAATCCACTGAATAGCTAGTAACATAGATTGTGTCTAAAAAGCTAAGAATCTCCAGGTCGTAAGCCTTTATACCATACCGCTTTTTCTAATTCTATATTTCTTTACTTCATATTTATATATCTTCTCCGTTTCATTTCCTTCGAAAGATATGGCTTCTGGTGGTTGTGTCCGCGAATATTAATGATTATAAAGTGGCATAGCTCCAGACATGGGCTTCTTCCCAAAAAACTATGGTAGCCGGCAATAGGATACCCTTACTTAAGTTTCTCCGCACTTGGGCATAAATATACAATGCCACTTAATCCACTATCAATGTATCAATGGTGGTGGTCCTTCTGTGTAAAGTTAGCTAGTGTGGATTCGCGTAAAGCTGCCAAACAACCTATTGACAAGAGCCTATTCATTTTATTCTTGCTATTTCCGCACCCCTGTCCGGTTTTTTGAGAAAGAAAGTCGAGACATTCAGAAAGAGAGTTCTGGCATTTCTAGGATTAGAATACGGTCCTATTGATTCAATCTTTATGCTTGGCATGGAACTCTTGTTTCGAGTGAAAGGGAGAGCAGTGGCCCGCACCGCATTCACAGGTAAATTTCCCTCTAAGGGGCGGGGTGTGGAAAGCACTAGAAGTTAGTTGACTTCTCGACTTCTTACCTGTATTCCTTCTCTTACTAGCCTAGCTTGAATATTTCTTTCTAAAAGACTAACGGCAAAGATTTTCTACCTCCTGTAATGTAAGCTCGTTACGCTTAACGCCCACTTACTTAAAGACTCGTTGGTTCACGACTCTATAAATGAAAATCTTAATTTGAGTCGTTACCTACAGAAGCGGTTGCCCTTCTCCGGATTTACCCGGTGAGGGTGGCGCTTGTGAGTCAAAGTTGACACTTTCCATGTATGGATCATACCTTTGGCATCCTGGGATAGTAGCCCCAGGTACTGATGAAGTGACTCCCGGGTAGAGAAAGAAAGTGCTGGCAGAAAGGAACTCTCAAAGCATGGGGTTTCGCCGGGCGAAGCTCCTATCCCCAATGTTGTCGGCATTTCCGTTCTTTGCATGTTAGCACTTTTACCTGACCCTTCGTCACTACTTTCTGATCATGTGGATGCCGCTCTTAGAGAATCCGCGAAAGGAAAGGACACTGTGAGGGAGATGGGTCCTAGCTACTTCTTTCATACCAATAAAGAGAAGAAGGGATGCTTGCTATCATTCCAGTGCCACTGTCCAATCAGTGAGTCCTCTTTATTTAATCTAATTCCCAAGCAAAGGATTAGAAGGTAAGGTGCCAAGTTCAAGGCAAAGCTTAGTCGGATTCTTCCCCTAGGTTAACTACCTTTAGCTTTCGATAAGACAGTTCAAGCAGAAGACTAACTTGAGGATGTCACGTGGAAGCTTTCCTAAATCCATTTGACCGGAGCCGGAAAACTACTTATATATGTAAGGATATACCACCCTGTGAGCCTTCCCAAATTCAACAGATTCCACTATAGCAACTAAACTCTTCAGATCAGGAATCGCCTTTCTTATCTATTTTCTTTCACGCCCTGAGCCTGAGCTAACTCATTTATCTTTCGGTCTAGTCCAGTTCGGCGTAGCTCCAAGCGAAAACATCAAAGAATTTTCTGAGTAGATCCATGTACTGTCAAATCTCTTTCATTTGAGAAGCTTGCACTTAGGAATACAGGGCGAGGATTGTCAACAGGCCCGAGATCCATTTACTTGACCTCGTCCTATGTAGGGGGCACAGGCTCTACATCCTATTCTTGAACTGACTCTCGTCTCTTTGCTCTTTGTTTGACGGAGACAGAGTTTATAGACATTTGGAAGAGATCTGAAAGAAAGATCTCCAGAACTTTCGGCGTCAGACAAAGTTTTCGGCGCAGGGAGCGGAGTTGGCAGGTAGCCCAAGCCTATGTTTTATGAGATCGACGTACTGGCCGGCTAGCCAAGCTTCCCTTTCTTCTTCACTTAGATGCGGCTCGAGGGGCACTTTTCTGCCTCGACCGTTCTTCACTTCAGCCCGACAGGCTCCTCAAGGTCATAGCCCATGTCCTTCGCTTCTTTGCAATCGGACTTTTCTCTTTCTTATCTCACCATCGGTGACGATTCTTTCCAGCGTAGAAGAAGACTTCCGGGCTACCTGTGAAAGATGAGGAAAAAAACCTTCCATTGAGAGGACGAATGTCGCTCCATTAGGGTCCTCTGCCTGAGAAGGTTGCTGTAATGCAGGAAGTGGCATCTTTACCGAGAGTTGAAGTAATTCCCCCAGCCCCAGTTTAGAGATTTCGTCAACGGGGTCATGCTCTTTGAGATAGCGTTGACCGTAAATCCCTTAGCTTTCGACTTTGGGATTCGGAGAGGTCTACGAACCTGTGCTTCGGCTTTCGCTGGCGGGCTTTCGTCATCCATCCATCCATCACTGTCTGGGCTGGGCTGGGCCGTCGTTGTAAAGACGCGCATCCGTACAGACAGTATGCCTAGACTCCTTTAAAAAAGGGCTTCTTGTCGGCAAATACCCAGTTTATCCCTTCTCATCAACGTATTTGAAGCATTGATGAAGGGTGGAAGGTACCACGCTGTGGATCCAAGCAGGAAGTTTAGGAGGTGTCACTGTCAATCACGTAAGAAGTGACCTCAGTCTTCAGATCCCATGTTTGGCACACACAAGAGACGAATCTTGCCGATGGCTCTTTGCGAGTCGGCATTGTACCCCGGAATAGTCACCTTGGTCTGACTTAGCCGGCTCGTAGGAATGAATTCCAAGATCGGCTAGGGCCCGCAGTGGCATCACGTTGATGGAGGCCCCAGGGTCGATCTCTACCCGCGGTAGCCTTCTTTCTTTCGCCGATGTCACCAGAGGCCGCTTATGTATGCTTCTTCCTGTCCAGCAAGATGTCTTCTGTCGAGAAGGTTATATCTGCACTCTGGACTTTCTTCATTGGTGCTTCCATGTACTCATCTTCGATGCTTTGAACTTCCACCCTGTTGACATGTAGGGCATACTTTTCTTTGCTTCCTTCCTACTACTAAGCTGCTTTCTTTCTTTATAGGCTAAAGCCTCCTATCTACGGTAGCTGACGCAGCAAGACCCGAGGAATCGGATACGGATCTTTTTCAGTCTCTTTCGCTGGGGCAAAGCAAAGAGGGAGGCCCTTAGACAAATGGGCTTTCGGAAGAAGGCGTCGTCCGCTGATGATCTTGAGGTTGGGAGGCGGGTCAGGGGAGAATGCTTGTGGATAGCCCGTGAATACTCCTTACTTAGGCTTTCCCCCCGGAAGAGCTGATGCTACTTACTAAGAGACTTCCTTTAGTGAGGAGAGAACTATAGGCTTTAGCCCAAAGACAGAGTCAGGGATTTCTTAACAATCTAGTCCCTCCTGAAATAAGACAACACAGGGGGTGGAGTGAGCCTAGAGTAGAATAAGACTCCCTCAGAGACTCTTAACTCATACCAGGGCAGGCAGGGAAAGACTGAGACTACCGATACCGAGCCGGGGTTGATGAAAGATCACAGGATAGAGACCCTACGGTTGGTCTCTATGCCTGCTTCACTTCGTAGCATTAAGGGGACAGTGCAATGAGGGAAATCGACTAGGAACGCGATGTCTTCCCATAAAATGAAGAGTGGAGGGGACTTTGCCCTTTTCGATGGGGTCAAGCTTCTTGTATCGGGTGAAGAGAAGGGGGTGGTAGGCTTAGTAGGGCTCGAACCTACAATATCACCGTTATGAGCGGTACGTTTCAACCAATTAAACTATAAGCCCCTACGGATCTCTACATGCAATTCGCTCACTTCGGGAAGAGGGAGGGAGGAGGCCTTTGCTCTATCTGCTTCTTCCTCTTCCCAGGAATGAACAATTGGATAAAAAAATGATTTTCTTCTTTGTTTGTATTTATATATAATAAAATAAAGATTAAGCAAGCGGCCCTTTCGTGACCCGCCGGTACGCTTTCCGGCTCGCAACGACTCAAACGGGCGGGGGCTATCTATTTGCTTGCAATGCGGGCTGTTCGCCTTTCGGAAAGGGTTCGCCTATTTGATTCAAAAGGCGCTACTAAACTACTAAAGTACAGCTAGTGTAGAATGCCGTTCACCCCGAAATCCCTTCTTCTTCAAGAGCTCCCTATTCTCTAGCAGCCCCTTCTTTCACAGCTCCTTCTCAAGCACTTGCCATTGTCTGGAAATTTGCCTTGCCCCATTCCCTTTTCTTGTTGGAGGGGCGCATCAATTCCTTGCCTTTGCTCTCATTGCTGCTTGAAGTCCAGTCTTTTTTTTAAGTGAAATCCCAAAAATGGAAAGAGTCATTGTCGGGATGGAAAGCTACTCTTCAACCACTTATTTTAGCGCTATGCACCTAAGCTCAGTCTTTCTGGCAGCTATCTTGCTAAAAAGTTCCTTTTTCTTCTCTCTTTATGCTCGAAATCGTACTCATTCGACATCTAATTCCATGGGCTGGGCATAACCTCTTTAGCTCATTTTTCTCTTTCTTTGACTTTGAGGAAGATCCCACGAATCGTCTTCTATCGACATCGTCTGCTTACTCTTATCGTACGCTCTACCCAACCCAAATCGTCTGGTACTTTGTCCGCTCTCCCTTTCCTGGTGAAGGAGAGAGAGTTTTACAAGCTGATGCAGCTAAGAGAGTCTCGTTGAAAGCAGGCCCTTAAGACTGACTGCGACTTTGACGACTATTTGAACTAGTTTCAAAGGCTTGATGGACCTTTGGGAGTGAATCTGGCTAGGGCGCCCTCGTAAGGCGTAGGGTAGGGATTTGAAACCGTAGCGTAGGCGAAACCTGGCAGCCCGCCCAGAGTTTGACCTTATCCGGTCCTGGAAGGAAAGCGACTCTTTTCTTTTTCACCAGGAACATGAACGGCATTCGTCAGACTTGAGCAGTAGGTTTCGACTCGGTCAGCTGTAAGGATGAAGATTGACTTCAGCTAAAGAGAATGAATTGACTTCGGGTTCACACCGATCAACGAAAATAAATAAAGAAATGACATATATAAGAAGAAAAATCAGAGCGAATAGACGCAAAGCGAAGGGGCCCTCCTTCGTTGAGAGGACGATGAAAGAACCATTTCAAAGCTATTAAGCTCCCGAAAAGTCTAAGGGTTTAATGGATGGAAGCGGCCTAGCCATAATTCGAATGGTAACTTCGTCGACTGGGGAGTTATCCACAGTCAACCTCTTACATCTAAACCTCTTCGCAAACTCTGCTCCACCCGAGAGACTTAATTTGAACCACCTTTTCTAAAAAAAAGAACAAAAAAGCTCGATACTGGGAAGAAAGGCGTAATGGTACCTCCCTAAGCTTAGCGCGCGGAAGAGCGTACTCTCACCAACCCGAGGTCAAACCTTGACCAAGAATCTGGCAAAAGAATTGCGTTCACCGGCTTTCCACTCGAGATAGGGCTAAGGAAGCCAATCTAAGGGGTTGGTAAGGGTTCTAAAAATTTTGTGAAAGTTCTAAGGCTAATTCAAAAGATTGAGCTCAATGTATAGATCCGAGTAAGATTCATGTGCTGCATCAATTGAGGGACCCGCTTCACATCCATCCCAGATACCGGAGACCCTCTATCTATCATTCAGTGAGATCGCTCCTTGGCTCTTTAAACTGAACTAAGTCCAACTCCATAAGGAAAGCCTCTGAGGGAAAGAATTTCTAGGGGCCGCTTGTTCTCGGATGTCAAGAAGGAAGATGAACCCACTTTATTAGCTCCACAGAGGCATGAGCAACCAGATCCCCTTACGATAACACACTTGGGCATGAAGACTGAAGCTCCCATTATGTCGGGTCTTACTGACTCTAATTGAACTCTTCCGCGATGGTCTAAAGCCTTTACGGGCTGCTATCCGTCTTCAACCATCATTACAGTGCTGCTAAGGTAAGGGTCAATCGCCTGAATCAAGGCCAGAGGTTGACCCCTAAGATGGATGATGCTCCTGTGGAGAAAGGCCTCTAAGCGATCTGCTTAGCTTCGATCTCTTCCCTTGCTCTCCTCTAGCTTCAAATCCCTTCATTAGACGAGTGACTAACCCATCCCCAGTCTTGACACAAATGGGGTTTTAGACTAAAAGAAAGCACAGTGGGGAAGGGAAGTCAGAGGGGAGTCTTTGTAGCGAGTCTAAGAGCAAGCCTTTTTTTTTAAGCAATTTCTTCTGGTGACACGGCCCTCATGTGATAATAGTAAGGGAGGAATCATTGTCACAAGGCGTAAGAAAGAGTCACCAAGGGTACCGATAAGATGTGGGATAGAGCTCCATTAGGTAGTTATTCAAGGGAGTTTAGTCTAAGGCTGACTGGTGGGGTTTGCCATCCTGTTCCAACAAGGGGGAGGGGATCCCCATATCGTCGCAGGATGGTAGAAAGGGCCTTATCTTATACGGCGCTCAAACCAATCCAAATCCTCGGGTGTGAAGGTTTTATTCCTCACATCAAAGGCGTAACGAATACGGGGAGGCCACAAGCAGGCATGTGACCATTGGGTACCCTGTGAGTGCCCAACGACCAACAGCCATTGAAAAGCACCCAACTCATGAGAAAACGATGTGAATGAAGAGCGAAAGTTCCGAATCTTACGATAAGGAAGTTTCCTTCTCCCAACCCACACCCTTTTAGTCAATGAATGTGTCGGCAAGGCTTTCCGGGTTGGTTCAAACCGTAACCCTTGTTCAAGGGGTATACGTTTTATCCAGGGAGCATAGCGACTGACTGATAAGTCGATTAAAGTTCTCCTTAATCGAACTAACCAGCCCCACCACCTCGTCAATATTATCGGGTGGGGTTCTACTCTACTAGAAAACGTTGATTTATCAACCTTCTTTGCCAAAGTAATGATCTTTGACAGAGAGAATCTTTTTTAATAAAACTTCACCAGCATGTCCGCTTTCTCATCCTTCTTCAGAATCATACGCCTATGATGAGACGGAATGATCCGAGGGTAACCGGACCGAGTGAGAGAAACTGGTACCGCATTGTCAGGATGAACGAATTCATCACCACCATAGGCCATCATCAAGGATGAAGCTGCTTGCTTTAAATATAATAAAAGCGCAGAACAACCACCCTGATTTCCGACCAAGGTGAACAATGCGAATAAGAACAAGATGGATCCACACAAAGAGTTCCTTGTTCAGATCATCAAAGATCACTAAAGCACCTTTTGGTATGTATTGCCCCCTAAAGATCAGATCCACCAGACGAGAAACTCAATTCCGCACTGCTGCTGAGTCGTCGGACTTATCCACCAAGGGATTCGTGGAATTTATATGGATTGCGTTGGGGGAAATCTACCAAAGCTAGGCAGATAGATAGACCCCTTTCCCGCTGCTAAGGGGGAGTAAGAAACTAAATCAAATGAAATTTTTGGAATTAGCGCCTCCTTTTTTTTGGGTATGCGGGTACTACGAGTCCTCTTACTACCAACCAGCAGACATCATCTGGCTGGGTCTTGCCGGTATCAACAACAAGAAAAAAACAACCAAATGGAAACAGCAATTAACTATGGCTCTTGGCCCAGACAACGTCCTAGGCGTCGGGGAGATCGGAGCAACAAGGAACGCCTAGACGACGTTTTTCTTCCTGGGCTGCAGTAAGCAGATCGAGAGGTCGTTCCGTCCCTTGTCCCCGAGGAAGGGTAATATGTTCTCATAAATTCTTGCTCCAATCTGACCTAGCTGGCGAGCGATCCCAGTTCGCGGCAGAGAACAAGACAGCAAGCGAGCGTACCTTTGTTCGCTTCTTCTCCACCAAGCACGGAAGTTTAAGGATAACTGTGGGTCGGTGGCTACCTAAGGAAACTCCGATTCGATCCGCCCCCCAGCTGGGAGGCATCTACCTCATCCCGATCACAAGGAGAGGTTCACCATGATGGGGGTACTTGTCTTTTTTCCCTTCCGGAAATAATGAAATGCAGCGGTGACCATCCTTTTGTTGTGTTGCGGCATGCTCCTCAGATTTACGGATTCGCAGGGGGCCTCAGGCCCTACTTAGTTGACTTACAATGACAAAGGCTTGCGAAACTAAGTAGGTTTGAATTGAATCTTAAGTAGTCTATCAGTGGTGCAAAGCGGCTTTGTGCCCCTTTTCAGTAGGGGAGCGAAAGGTTAGACCTTAGAAAGTAAGCGAACAGCGGTTCTTCTATGTGGGTATGGCCTTCCCCCTTTACTCTCCTAACGTCGAGCTAAGTGACTTCGTAACCTTTGCGTAGCGTAGTAGAATGAAGGCTACGCCCCTTTCTGGGTGAGCGCTCTCTTATCTATTAGCCTAAGCGTCTTCGTTAACTCGCTCGCCTACTATACCCACCCTACTATACAATACATTAGTAGGGTATAGTAGGCTAACCCATAGGTCCTTAGTAGCGTTGACAAAGAAGAACAGCTGGTTAAAAGACAGTGAATCTTAAAATATATATAAGATATGATATTAAAAGAATAATATATATATTTTTTAGAGGCCAGCTTGACAAGCTACCCTTCCTCTTGATCTTAGGTGCGAAGAGAAAGATCTCTTTTTTATGACTTCCA
Source organism: Arachis hypogaea (assembly GCF_003086295.3). Lineage (NCBI taxonomy): Eukaryota > Viridiplantae > Streptophyta > Magnoliopsida > Fabales > Fabaceae > Arachis > Arachis hypogaea. The sequence goes on along the minus strand of NW_027255450.1, from coordinate 1,536,852 downwards.
CTTATCTATTGATCCCGGCCCGGAAAGCTGGTAGTATTAAGAAGCCAGGGCCTCTTTTTGAATGAAAGAAAGGGTTTATGAGCCCTAGCCCTGTAAGCCCACACCTGTGTAGAGTAGATCGTTCAACACCTGCGGCACTAACCCATTTTTGACCTATGGGTCCTAGTCTCATAGGCGACCGAACGGCCGCCCCCTAATTACTAGACCAACCTGCTGTAATAATTCCATAAACACCTAACGAAGATATGGCAAACAAATAAAGTAGCCCTATGTTCGAATCTGACAATACCATACCATAATCAAAAGGTACAACGGCCCGAGCGACCAGACTTAACATAAATGTAGCCACTGGAGCCATTCTAAAAAGGGAGAAATTAGCACTACTTGGTGAAATAGGTTCTTTTAGAATCAATTTCAAACCATCTGCTAGAGATTGTAACAATCCGAACGATCCCACTACATCAGGACCCTTTCGACGTTGCACGAAAGCCATTACTTTACGTTCCGCTAGCACTAATAAGGCTACTCCTAGTAGAAGTGGTAGAATTATTCCTAGTATTTCAGCTGGAACAGCTATGTACGTTTTCGATTTTCTATTCACTCATGATCTGGCCTGGTCGACCCAATCATGAGATTGAAGGATGGGACCTTTTCTCGAAAAACTTTTTTTTCACATTTTCGGAACTAGAAGACATAGTTGATGAGATCTATAAAGTTCAAAATCTGTTCGCATAACCAAGCATTTTGGCCATGTAACATGACATCATAATAGTCATTTGTCAGAAAGCCCGGCATACAGAGGGCAATCCGATCGTCTCCAATAACAGCCCGAACAAGGTCGGGCATCGTCCATTCGGGAGGTAATTGCCTCCCGCTTCTCCTCACCCACTTAGTGTATTCATTAGAGATTCGATTAAGTCCCCCCTCAAAGTCAGGTGGAGCGCTTTCAGCATCTGACCTAGTGGAAGAGGTACTTGATAGACTGTCTAAAGACATAGTATCCGATAGCATAAATTGGACATCACTGGCCCTACCTAACAAAGGGATGTCCATAGAGAACTAAGGCCTGCTCATTCATGATATATTTCTTTGTTTGTAAACGTGCTCTGCTCCCCCCAAAAAAAGAGAGACTTGTTGGAATTGTAAATCACCGGTTGGGTTGGTCCAACCAAGAAAGACATGGGATTGGGGGACATTAATGAACACAAGACCAAGACAAGACTTGGGCAGCTTTTTCTATTTCTTTCGCCTTCTCAGGTCTTTGTTTTCTTACGAAATTTTTGATTTCACCAATAAGGAAGCTATAGTAAGTAAAGTAAGTTTTTTCAGGTGTGGTGTGCTTTGGGGGCTGAGGCAAAAAAAAGACTGTACCGGGTGTCCTTTCCTCTCGCCCGACCGTTAAACTCAGCTATCTCGAGCTCACTGAACACTAACTTAATCCTTATTCTTTTGACCTTTAGCTTTGTGTAATTGAGCTTGACTTAGTTGGTTTCAAAGGGGCCCGTGGCAGGCAACCAAGTCTGCTAACCTTCACTCCTTTTTTTCCGGTACTGCTTGCTGAGATCGGCATAAAAGATAGGGATCGGATGGAGTTCTTTCTTTTTAGAATGTATCTGTCGTTCTTGGAGTTGCCGTTTTTGAGTATGAGAATGAAGAAATGAGATCTTTTAGTAAGCGTATGGAGCGCTGGGATCCCAGAATAGGATCCCGAGCGGAATTAATAGTAGGAAATCAATACACAAGTCGTCGGTCTTTCTTAAAATTGGCCTTCTCTTCGATCTTTTATTCAATCTTTCGTATGTGGTAGCCGCTCATTTGTCTATGTATGGTATGTGCGTAGGAATGCCCACATTGAATTAGCATGAATGCCGGCTCAATCAATCCCATATCATATATAGGGTGATGTAGAGCTCCTGGAAGGTCTTTCTTCAAGCCAGCCGTCAGTTCATGAGTTGAGGGGTTTCGGAGTTAAGTCGAATATGCCAAGAGGCGCTCACCCAGAAAGGGGCGTAGCCTTCCTGTAGTTCCAGAGACGGGAGGATAATAAGACCACGATCCTCCTTCTTAGGCCGATCGAAGTCGAAGGGTTTCAGATCGAAGGTTGAGGCATTTCTAGGAAGACGGATTCTCAAAGGTTACACCTAGGTAGAAAGGGGATTTGACAGATAGAGAAGTGGGACGGAAGTTGAAGGCTTTGTCCACTCAAGCCCCCTTTTTTTTGCTCTTCTTTCCTTCTCCACTTCAGATAGTTCGACCAGGTCAACCCAATCATGAGATTGAAGGATGGGACCTTTTCTCGAAAGACTCCGGATCCCGAGAAGAGTGGAAGATGGTGCAACATCGAATCCTGTTACGTTACTTCGAATGGAATCTTAGCCCGCCTCACTTTCTTTACTGCATAAGGGCCATAACATAAGGGCATAAACGAAGTCAAGGGATTTCCAATTCCGACATTCTCATTCTCAAGATTCAACGCTATTCCTTTCACACCGCTGGCAAATTCAACCATAAAAAAAGCTGTAGAATCTGAAGAAATTCTAAACTATTAATCCCTCTTTCTGAAAGATTCTGAAGAATAGCCAAAAGCTCGTCGAAATTCTCGTAATCACTAACAAAGAAGGATATGTCTCTAAGTGTCTTCCCTTCCGGAAGAATAAAGTCGGGACCAAAATAAAGCTTTAGGCATCGATCAATTTCTTTCTCAATTTGCTCTCTAAGCGTATCAAAGCAGAGATCCATAAGCCTGTCGGCCATATTCTCTGCATTGAGGCCTCTGAGGCGCACTGCACGATAAATAATCAGAGTAACCAGTGGAATGTATGTTAACCCCATAAAAGTCAAAACGTGGGAAGTTATATCGACCAAACAGTTCAAAAGAGCTTCGGACATTCCGTATTATTTCAGACTGAAATAGAAGAGAAATTCAAATGTTATATAGATACGGGAGAAGATTAAACCTCTCTTGGCGTGATTTGAATTAGACCATCCCTATCTAGGAAAAGAGTCCCGCCTTCGATGCTTAAAAAGTCTAATCCTAACTAAATTCTATACATTATAAAGACGAAAAAGACCCTTTGCCATTTCCTTTTTTCCTAGCTTAACTTAAAAGGCGTCCCTTTCTTTGGATATGCCCTTCCTTATTTACGCAAATAAAGCCGCCGAAGAATGGGAATGCTAGACTCTACCAGGGACTTTAAAGAAGCAGTAAGGTCTTTATAAGGAGTTATAATGACTTCTTTACGGCTCTAAGATGCCTTACTTGAGGCTCAGTTCGCAGCTAAAGGATCTGATTCCATTTCCCCTGTCAGACTTCCTATTATATACACTAGACCTTGAAGCTAACCTTGTTGACTAGTTGCATTGAATCCCGGGCTTTTGCCCCACCCAGGCTTATTGGATTTATTAGGAGTTACGGTAGTTCGAAGTTCCAATTGTGAAGGGGTTTTTGAAGTTCTTCCCCTGGGATTAGGAAGAGATTCTTAGAGATATGGGCTACCTCCTATTGGTAGTTATTAGTTACGGCTTTCGTAACACAATAGACTAACTTCTTTCCGACTTCGGATTGGATTCAATAGTCAGTTCCCAGATCAAGTAGAAAATTCAATTCCTCCGGATCTTAGCGCTAACTTAATAACCCGACTATGTACACTAGCTCCGGCTTATCTGTCTGCAGGAACGGCTGGTATTCCAATAAGCCTACTTGCTGCTTGCGTAACCTATTTCTAGCTCTCAGGCCCCCTTTCGGTGCACTTATTGTAGAGCTCATTTCCCGCTTTATCAATAGAGAAAGGAAACTGCCTATCACTTACGTCATTTCTACAGTGCCGTCATCCTTCTTCCCGGTTCATCTACTGGAAGAGCGAAAAAGCTATATGTCGTTCTCTTTGGCCCTAGAGGCAATTCAACGGATTATCTGTCTCCGGTCGGGCTTCTATCAACAAAAGAGAAATCGTAAGAATCTAATAATCAGACTTTCGAACTTCTCATTCTCTGGTCGTGCTTTCCTAACAAAGTCCCCTGTAATTTCCTACTAGATAGACCTTCTCTAGCTTCCTGCTACCCTATCCTACTGGCTTGCATTTCTGCCAATGCTAGCTTCTTCTTCTTAGGCTGAAGGGCTTGTAACAAGAACAATAGAAAGAGGAGTGAAGTGCCCGGGGAAGATCAGCCTAGGGAATAGCCCGGAGGAGTTGATTCAATAGTCAGTTCACGGGGAAGAGAATGGAATCCCAGGGTTCTTTTCTTTCGTTACGCTTGTTCGATCTTCCATTTTTAGCTGCATTACGGGCGTTAAAAAAGACTTAGATCGACTTGTTTTCTCCTCGCTTTTGTTCAATTATAAATAAATAACAAACCACGGCATTCATTTGCCTCTATTTCCACCCCGAAAAGAGCTCTTTCTCGGCATCCTACATCCTATATTAAGTCAGCAGCTAGTTTTACCGGAATAGGAATAAACGATGCAATTGAATCTGTTGGAGGAAGGTCATATATGACAATAGACGGAATTCGTTTGAGTAAAAATATCCCCTTTGTTGAGTCGACTGCTCATGCTTTGGTGGGACCAAGAAGAATTGCTCTTGTTCTCGGACCAGGAAGTGATTGCATTGATGCCGGGAATACACACTCTCTCTTTCTCTTTGAAGGAATCTGCATTCCAGGCTCTCGACCGGGTCATGGCATTGTTCTGGAGTGGAGCGAGTTCAGTTCCCCGAGGGGGGAGAATAGGCAGCTGTTAGAGTAGCGGTGGGGAACTCCCCCTGTTCTTCCAGGTTAGAAGGTACTCTTAGAGAGGACAGGAAGCAGAAGAGAAGCTAACTCGGGAGTAAAGGATGACAGATTTAGGGAGGGGGACTGAGTGAAACTCCGGGTCTTGATGCCCTAAGGGATAAAAAAAAAGATACCCTTAAGAACCTGAAGAGAGAGGGGCGAGTTTACGAGCGGCATTCGATCCTTAAGTAGGGAAGGTTAGGAGTGAAGCTCGGCTATGAACAAGCAGATAGGATAAGTTTTTCTAAGAGTAATAAGCAATCTCTAGCTTTCAACTTTCGACAATGACTTCTCAAATGGCATAAACCAAAGCGAAGGTTATTTATAAAGGGAGTTTCAAACAGGCTTCGCGCCTTCCCTTAAGAACCTCAATTTCAATCGAGCTACTTGCATCAAAGCCCATCATCAACATCACTGGGGAGAGATTGGAGAGAATGTTGCCTGAACCATTTCCTTTCTTATAAGGTTTTGAGTTGGTTTAAGTAAGTTTGCTTCTGGAGAGAGAGGATCTCTAAGAGAAGCTAATAGCTCTAAGTCGTTCGCTAAAGCGAGTTCAGTGGGACTGAAGGCTGTTAACTCGATTACCGGGGTTGTTTTCTTCTTTTATTCTCTTCCTACCCTTTCTTTGAACCTTGTCAATGATCGAACTTAAAGATATGAACTGAGTGCCATTTGATGAGTAACTGAGAACAAGGGGGAGGGATATGGAAAGGATGAAGTAATGAAAGACGAAGTCATTGCTAGTAGTAACGACTTGTCACGATCCATTGGTTCATATAAAATCCATGTCCTAGGTGTATCAAAAAACATTCTTTTCGCTAAGCGTATATAATAAAATAGAGTGAAAGGTCCACCCCGAAAGGGGGTACTAACTAACAGCTGAGTCCTCTCCGAACCGCAGGAGATAGTTGCCCATCATACGGCTCACCAACTTCACTTGCCTCTATGGGAGACTCGCTCCGGGCAGGTTCGGATCACTTACAATACACGGCTCTACGAAGGAAGGGGTTGGTGGGTTAGGAACGTTTTTCAATATGATTCTTTTTCTGTATTTGTTCGATGAGAAATGCAAGACGAGAACCCATCTCTTTTCGACTGGGAAATGCTACTCCGTTTTGTCCACTTTCTCCATCCCTCTCTATCAAAATGATCAAAAAGGAAGGCGAGCTTGCTTCTTATTCTCGTGTTCGATCTCTTCCATCTCTGCCCCGCTCGTTGTCACCTATGTTGAAGAAAGGTTTGGAACCCTGTAGAGAATGAGGAGGGGCCGAGGATCTTCCTCTATACAGTGCTTCTCGGGGCTCCACTCCCCCCTGAATAAGTAAGGCCCCGTTAGCCTGCTTTTATAGCAAAGCGAGGGGATAGGGAAAAAGGACGGAAGCCCCCTTCACTCTGCCAGGGACTGGACAGGGGTTAGCTCTGTAAATGTGTAGAGCCGAGTGTAGTGTGGTGTAGTAGTAGGCACTTCTAGGCCCCTTCCCGGCTACTGGACCACTCCAGTGCTTTGGATACTACGGACCCTCTGCCATCCATTGCAGCAGAGCCTTTTCATGAGCGGGGGGGGGGGGGGGGGGGCTTAGCGCAGTTCTTTGAATCAAACGTTGAATGAAAAAAATTCTTTCTTATATAAATCTAAATCGGATAGGATAGATGGATGGATCTATCTTTCTATTAATATATATGACTAGAAAAAAAGTCTTTCTATAGTTAAGTAGCGCAGCAAGAAGCCCCCAATCAAGGATTTGGCCAGGAAAGACTGCACTGCTTGGGGCCCAGGAAGCGAAGGGAATGAGCTCGGCTGCTTATCCTCCACACTTATTTTTCTCCGTGCCTGTTTCGCATGCGCTTCGCGCGCCATTGGCGCTTTGCTCTCCTCTTATTCTTCATTGGACGGTTCGGATGGACTTCGCCGTTCTTTCCCAACTAAAATGGAAAAGGCTGTATCACATCGAGATGTCGATTCGTTTTCCGCCCCCAATGAGATGGGGCATTTGTAACCCCCTATTTTGACCTTTGTTTGGACCCTTCATCTTTCTGAATGGAGGCCCGGCTCGCGTCGTTCCAACAACCGGCGGGGAGCACCTCAGTATACGATCGCGCGCAGTAACTGGGAGTCCTTTTACACCTAAGGCCAACTTCAATTCACCAAACCAAGGTTCATCTCGTGTAGTGATTGTGGACTCGTACAAGGATATTGAGTAGACGGTTGATGTATCAGACTCTACCCTATCTTTCGTAGCATGCATTCCCATCGGTGTCGCAACTGATTCGGTAAGCTACGTGTCCGGTGCCAGGTCATCGAAAGGGACTTCGGTCCCCCAAACTTACTTACTTACTCGTGGCAACCTTCCGGCCGCCCAACAACCTATAACGCTAGTCACTACTCCCACTGGGGCTAGGAAGTAAGCCCCACAACCCAAAGCGGCGAAGAACAAATAGAATTTGCTATAAAAGCCGGCTAACGGGGGTATTCCTGCGTATGAGAACATAGTAATGGAGAAGGTAATAGCCGAAATAGGATTCGTTTTGGCTATAGCGCCCAAATCCGCTATATATTTTACACGGGTTTGCCGTAATGCTAAAACTATGGCGAATGCATCTATCGTCATTAATGCATAAATTAAGATACCAATTAGTAGTGATTGAATTCCTTCTATGGTTCCACATGAGAAACCAGTACGAATATAACCTACATGTCCAATTGAACTATGAGCTAGAGGTCTTTTGACTTTCGTTTGGGCCATGGCGGCCAGTGCTCCTAAAATCATAGAAGCAATGCTGCAGAAACAGAAGATTTGTTGCAATGTAGCTCCATAGGAACCATAAATAGAAACACGTGAAATATTAGCAAAAATAGAAATTTTAGGCGCAATAGAAAGGAATGCTGTAACCGGGATGGGTGAACCCTCATAGATATCAGGTGCCCACATATATAGAGTCAAAAGGGAGGGATATGGAGTCTGAAGGGGAGGGGTTTTCTTCGGGGCTCGAGAGATGGGGCCCCAACAGTTTTGAATTCGCCGCAGGGGAATTCACACGAAAGGGAACGAAGATTTCTCGACGAAAAAAAGTGCTCTCTGAACCGAACGTGAAAGTGGTTTTCCATCAGACGGCTGTTCCCGTAACCCCACTCTCCACTTGGATTATATATCCAAAAAGGTCCGCTCTTGGCCATTCCACACGCTGCCTAGCAGAGGCGTGGTTATCTCAAGTGGATTCTTTCTTTTTTAGTAGATGCCGAACCTGCAGCCCCTTCTTAGTCAATGGGGCTAAGAAGGGGGCGGACGCAGCAGCTACATGGACCCCTTCCTTTCTGTTGTTGCCAGCGCTTTCCCGGGCCGATATATCAAGGGCAGGCAAAGCCCGAAGGCTGCTATCCCAATGGGCCTGCGGGCAGAACGAGGAGAGGGCCCGCCTAGAAATGCAGGCATACCACCGCGGTCGAAAAAGCGTGTTCCCTTCAGATAACACGCACCGTAGGCCATCCTCGGCCTTCTTCGTTTTCGATGAAAAACAAAATGAATCTCGATCTCCGAAAGCGTTTTCCTTCCCCCGCCGCATCTCCCTTCGTCGAGCCTTTCCTTTAATGGTTGGGGGAAGCATTCCCTTATCTGAACTTGGCGGGCATTCTTTCCAGCCTTATTCAAATAGGGGGTGGGTTTGGTTGGTTTGAACATAGGATAGGCTCAAGATTGGAAGATCCTAGCTACGCCATACGTTCAATACAAAATCTGGAAAGCTGCAGGGATGACAAAAAGCCTGTGTTGCACTGAAAAAAAAAAGAAACCTAAGAGAGAGAAGACGCTCTTAGGTTTCTTCCTCCCGCGCCCGCCGCCGCCCGGCCCGCGTTAGAAGGGAAGATTAGCAAAGCGAGAAAAGACAGAGGGAGGGGGAGCAGCATCTTATTCTCTTCGCGAGAACTTCCCGATCGGAGAAGCATTCGGAACGGGCTCCGCGTTCATTTCGTTGGCAGAAACGATCCACAATCCATTCGGGGCTTCGGGGAACCCAAAGAAGTCTTTCGACTTGATTCATAGATTGAATCAATGATAGATAGAAAAAAGATATCTCGTTCAGCTATCTTTTTTTTTCTCTACTCTAAAGAGGAATAGAATAGACACCCCTTAGATTTCTATGTATCCTAAATCCCCATTTTTTTTAGAGAGAGCAGATCAGATATAACGCTAAAAAAAAATGGAGAGAGAAAAAGAGCAGATGGATCCTATCCCCTATATCGAACACTAAATCCTATCTATTGATAGATATATCTTCCTTCGTCAAATACCGGACTTTGCCATTTTGTAGGAATTCCTCATACTCATATCCAAGGCAGCTTACCACAAGCACCCCACCCCATACGACTTGTTTTGTTGGGGTTCGCCTTTTTATTTAATCAAACAAAGTCAGTATAAGTAGTAGGGGCTTCATAGCGACTTTCATTCTAAAGGAAACCGAAGAACCAACCTTTAGTCAATAGGAGCCCCCCTCTTTGCGACCTCATCACTTCAAAGCACAAACCAATTTCTTTCTTAGTCACCGGGCGGAGCGCACCTTTGGTACTTCAGTAGGGCGAGCTGTTTGATAGTGACTTCTTTCGTTTGGTAGGGCGACGAAAGAAAGGCTACTTCAATCTAGGAAACAGCCGGAAACTCGAGAGGGTCGCCTTTGGAAGCGTTTGCCGGTAACCAAAGCGTCACGACATAAAAAAAAAAAAAAGAAAAAGGAAGGAGTCCATAAACCCGGAAACGAAACTAAGTTCGTTCCCTTTCGTCAAGTAGGTAAAGTAGGCATACGAACCCACTTACTTTTGCTTTGCCTTAGACTCTATTGGAACAAAGCTAAGAAGGAGGCGGAATGGAGAAAGGACAAGGGCGGTCTTGCTTGGCGCAAAGGCTGCTGGTTCGGGGAAAGGGTACTAAAGGTCCTCGGACTTCCAGGCGGTTTTTCTTTTGGACAGCTGTTCACCGTTGGATCTCGCCAATACAGCCCCCTATGGTTTTCGTTACCGAGATATCTTTTTTTTCATTGTTCCCAGGGATTTTTTGGGTAATCCGCTCCCATGCTGCAAACAGTCAAATCTGAACTAAACCTTGTCGCTCTTCTTTCCTCGCGGGCAGGAAGCACACCAGCAGCGTGCGTTGCGTGATTCTACTGTGTTTTTTGCACTTGACTGGGTGGACAGTTGACCGGAAGATAACTTCGATTCGCCCGGCCAGCTGGCGGGCTGCGTGCTTATCTTGTATGACAACACTACGGAGCGAGTGGCTCTTCTAGGCGGGCAGCTGTGTGAAAACACTACAGAGAAAGCGACGCTTTCGTTTAACATGCTATGGTCTCAACGCCCTTACGAGATAGTGATGAGTTTCACGCGCTCTAAGCCCGGCCCGCGCGCGGTTAGGAAGATTGGCCGCAATCTGAGCGGTACCACCCACCCTAACCTACCACCTATGGGCGGCCGTCCGTTCTACAGCCGCCCGAAAAGGAACTGCAGTGATCTTGAATAGGGATCCTACAGCGATAGATAGAATCCCCATATAAATACCACTAGATCGAGCACCAGTGATTTCGTATCCGGTCAAAATCTTGGCTAATTGATCGAAGTGGGTAGCTCCAGTAGACCCATAGATCATGGAACAAATAGGGTGGGTAGGCCCAACCACCACACTACACGTATAGACGCGAACCCCCCTCGTTACCGTACGTGCGACTCTCACCGCATACGGCTCGCACAAAGACTCCAAAATCCATCCCGAGCCTTTTCTTCCATTCCACCTCTCCTCCCAATCCTCGATCAAACTTGCGTTCCCAGGCGCTATGAAATGGCCTTCGCCTATCGTATGTATCGGCTTGGCTTCGTCCGGAACCAAGGAGGCATTCTGGCGGGCGCGTGCGTGTAGGAAGGCCGACCACTACATAAGCTAAAAGACTACGACGACTACAACGGAAGCGGCTCGCTTCTATTCTCGTTGGGATTGGATATATCTGGGGAATCTATAGATCATAGTAGTTCGCCAACCTCTCTAACTAACATACGATACAATTGACTTCACGGCACGGCAAAAAAAAAGGAGCTTCGCATTGACAAGAAGAAATCGGGCCTTCCTGCGCTGACGAATGCCTCCTTTCTCTTCTCTGAGTCTACAACAAACAAGTGGGAGAGGCAGGATTCGAACCTACGTAGAAAACTTCAACAGATTTACAGTCTGTCGCTTTTGACCACTCGGCCACTCTCCCCTTCCTGGGCCGAGGCCCCCCTCAATGGTTCTAAGAAGGAGGCCTAAAAAAAGCTTATTGATTTGATTGAAGGGAACTTATACTATTTATAGCTTAGCTAGCGTTCCGCTAGTCATTTAGTCAGTTCATAACAATCTCTGTACAAAGGGCAAAGCTTCTACGACAGCTCCCCCCTAGTAGCTTCTGGCGAAGCTGCAAGCCTACCCTTCTCGAGCTTAAATAGCTTAGCTTATCAAGCCTAGTCTACAAAAAAGGGCTACAGCAAGCAAACTTTCCCTTTGTTTGTTGTGGGTTGCGCCTCACCGCAGGCACTGAATGGATGAAATGAGTGGAGATCTTCCTTCCCCCTTGTTAATTACCAAGAACTTCGTTGCCACTAGTGGCGAAGAAAAATTCGACCATCCTACCCAAAAACAACTCGGAACCTAAAGAGAGTTCAGTCCACAAGAAGCAGGCAGAGCTTTAGCCATTGGACTACATCCATCTATCCTACCTAAACAGTAACCCCCTTTTGTTCGTTCTTCGAATGACGCTAGTGGAGACAAATTCCTTCCGGCTAATGAAGATACTACTCAAATCTTCCCAGTGGATCCTTCTTCTCCCTAAGAATTGAACGAACCAAGTTCCAAGAAAAATTCTTAGGGAGTAAGAAATAGAAAAAAACCAACAAGAAACTTCCCACTTTGGATGTCCCACGATTCTGCTAGTTTAGAAACAAAGGGGAAGGCTACAAATTACATTGGTCGCTAGGTCAGAAAAGCAAGAACTCCAAATTCTCCCCAAGTAGGATTTGAACCTACGACCAGTCAGTTAACAGCCGACCGCTCTACCACTGAGCTACTGAGGAACAAAGGACTAAAGTTAAGGAAGCCGACTCTCGTTCTTTGGACACCAACCTATGACCGAACAAAAAAAGGTTCGTCACTCTTTTTCACATACACCGGGAGAAAGGGTTACGATAGCAAGCCCCTCCTCGGCCGGAGAGCCTCCGGGACAAGGGGGCGCATGCATATAACGGAGCAACCATCCACTCTCGAGATTCGTATTGATCAATCGATCTCCGCGTCCTGCCAGTTCGCTAAGTAGACTCACTCTCCCGAGGGGCTACAAAGGCTGGAACTATTCCTGTCAAAAACAAAGGACCTACTTATCATCCTAGGAGTTAGCAGGTATGATTGAGTCCCCTCTCTGTCTGTCTCTCCGAGTTTCTACTACTAAGTAGCACTTCTGCTATTCAATCATAGAATCGATTCCAATCAAGCTGAAAGATGAAAGAAACCCTATATTATTAGTAAGCTCTAACGCCCTTCCTTCAGCCGGCTCCGCCCCATTGTTGACTTTTATCAAATGGATATTTAGGGATCTCTCTTGTTCATAGATCTTGAAACCAGATCCATATCCATTTCTCAATATATCTATCTTTCTATCTATCGATAGATATATTGATATAGATCTCTATCTGGATCTATCTCCATATCTATCTAAGCTAAGAAAGAACCAATACTTAAAGGGCGTAACCAACGGAAGGTTCTCACCCTGTCCCCGACATTGTTCTCCGACGATGCCCCGCGGAATGGATAAGCGAAAGGGGCCTTCTCTTTCTTTCTTCAATCGTTCCGATCAGGACAAGTGGGTTGGTTTCGTCCTTCTATCTACGCAATTCTCTGTCTTCGTTCGTGATCATGTTGGGCGAAAGGTAGTTTGTTGTAGAGGAGCGGCTGTGAAACGGCGATTCTCCCCTTTCCATTGAAGTGGGGGCCTCCTTCCCCACCATTTTTCCTATTTATTATGGATAGGGATTTTACCGATGCTGAAGGTAGCTTGCCTTACCAGGC